>NC_069789.1:83078112-83381142 GCF_027406575.1 Nycticebus coucang
TTAGCCCCACAAGAGGCTTGTTCACAGCCTGCAGAATTCGCTAGGAGCTTCTGGTGGCAATTGCAGACCCTATCCACCTTTCCAGGCCCAGTTTCTGCTGATTTTGTCATCCTCCACCCTAAAGGACTCACTTGCTCACCTTTCCCTGCCTACACTGGTGTGATTACAATGATTCTTCCTCTGGGACTCTTACTTCACCCTCGCCTGTAAAAATGTTATATATCTTTCAATGGCACTTGTCCATGAAGACTTTCATGGCATTTCCAATGGTATGTGCTTTCCTCAGCTTCTGGAGACCCAACACTTCATTCGTACCTCTCTTATGGTTTGGTTTGTATCAAAGTCTTTGGAGATCTGCCTGATCCCATTCCCCTGGATTATAAAGCCTTTGACACCAAGGACAGACTCGTATTGATATCTGTGTCTTCTGTTGTGCTAACTCTGTGCATGGCCCATGGTAGACATGCAGAACTTAAAAAAGGAGAACATGACCTGCAGTGGCTCATTCCTTGGCCCCTTCATCATTTTATGCATTTTCCTTAACTGTTTGAGAAATTTCCCAGTCTCTGCCAACTTGTCAAGCCCAAGGACTCCAATAACAGTCCAGCAATCCCAAGGTATAAGGGGAGTGTTGTCTCAAGGTGCCTGCACACCTGAAGGCAAACACACAGAGTTTCTTTTAACTCTGGTAATGAGTGTACACCACAATGATGGATCCCCCTGAAACTAATTAAGTCTATTCTACATCAGGCAAGTTGAGAGGAGCCCTAGGAAAGCTCACACTGTTCCAAGACACTGGGAGCCGGGGGAGAGGGTGGCAGGGAAGGTTAGTAAGTAAAGGAGCACACGTATCCCTTAGGTCCCTGCCAGGAGCACGTCATGCACTGCCATGGCTGCCTGCCAGACAGTTTTGCTCTCTGCATCGGGCTCTCAGTGGACAGCTGCTTCTTCGTTTCTTTCCCAACAGGGCAAACTCCTTTCTTTGTCTTTGCCCCCAGCTCTGTGGAGCTACTCCCAGCCCTCTCCTTGCTTATAGCAATGGACCACCCACTTAACCCTTCCTGTGGCACCTCCATCGATGCTATCTGAGCAAAACACTCACATCCCAGGGACAGCATCGTAAACCACATACACACCCAGCTTCTCTGCTGAGACATTCAGACTGTGTATTCTGAAAGTGCTAAACATCAGTTCTTGGTTCACTCTGGTAATTTTTTTATTTTTTGAGACAGTCTCATTTTGTTGCCTTCAGTAGAGTGCTGTGGTGTAATAGCTCGCAGCAAACTCAAACTCTTGAGCTCAAGCGATTCTCCAACAGTCTGGGTCTCGCACTGGCATAGGCTTGTCTCTAATCAGTGAGCTCAGGCAATCCACCCACCTCGGCCTCCCAGAGTAGTGGATTATAGCTGTGAGCCACTGTGCCCAGCCCCATTCTGGTAATATTTTTGAAAAGAGCAGTTTTATTGAGATATAACCTAGATACTATAAAACTTGCTTGTTAAAAGGGTGCAGTTCAATACCTTTTAGTATATAAACAGAGGTGAGCAATCATGCTCATGATCTAATTTTGGAACATTTTTATCACCCTATAAAAGTAAAATGGGCTATTTTCTCTTTTATTCTGAAAATATATTTATCTATTTAGTTTTGTTTTTGAAATCTTCGCATTAAAAGCAAAAAGAAAAATACAAGAATGGGACGTGTAGAGTTAGTAAGAAATGCACAGTTATGGGTCCAAAAGCTATGTTTCACTTAACCGCCAGTGATGGCTACTGTAATTTATTTAGCCACTCCACAGTGTGCACTCTGTTGTGGTATATACTCCAGTAAATGTCCAGGGCCGTGCCTTTGATGTGTTCCAGTTTGTTGTGGCTTTCTCAATGGGTTGGGCAGAGATAATATTGCAAATTCCAGGTTGCTAATTCCTACCAGGCAATAAATTGTCCTGTGCCTAGCATGGTACCATATGCACATGGATATTTACTTTTTTTTTTTTGGTGTGAGGGAAGCTCTTTAAGTTTTATTAACTCATTTAATACATGAAGTAATTGCATTAAATACTTCATGAAGTAATTGTGGCCGTGTCGAAGTTTTCAGTTCTCCAAACTTCTTTGAGACCATACCCAGAAAGCCAGGAAGCCTGTACTGTATGTAGGTGGTAAGGAATTCAACAAAAGGCTCTCTAAGCCTCTCTTATAGCTGCCCCAGGGATGTGCTAGAGCTGTAACTCTCAATATGGCTGCATAGGCTTTTTTTTTTTTTTTTTGAGACAGAGTCTCACTCTGTTGCCCTGGTGCTGTGGTGTCATCATAGCTCACAGCAACCTCAAACTCTTGGGTTCAAGAGATCCTCTTGCCTCAGTCTCCCAAGTAGCCGCCACTACAGTCATGCAGTAGACATCTGGCTAGTTTGGGGGATTTTTCCCTCTATTTTTAGTAGACCTCACCCTTGCTCAGGCTGGTCTTAAACTCCTGAGCTCAAGCAATCCACCCTCCTCATCCTCCCAGAGTGCTAGGATTACAGATGTGAGCCCTGGTGCCCAGTCTTGCACAGGAGCTTTTTAAATATCTCAATACCTTCCCCATCCTCAAATATTTGAATTTAAGTATCATGGGGGTAGAGTCCTAACAAGGGTATTTTTTAAAAGCTCTCCATTTATTTTAATTTGCAACCAAGGCTAAGAACTACCCTCCTCCTAGCAGCTAAGCAAGGACCACATTAATAGGTTGAATCATGTGAAACTGCAATCTTTCTTGCAGGGGTGGCCAAACTTTTTTCTTTTCCTTTTTTTTCCTACTACACATTGGAAGAGGCGTTGTCTTGGGGCACACATTAAATACACAAACACTAACTAAAGCTGATGAGCAGGAGAAATGTCACACATGATTTTCACAATATCTGACACCACAGATAAGCAAAACATGCATCAAATAGTCTACATGTGGCTTGCAGGCCACAAGTTGAATAGCCCTGTAGGGCGAAATCAATTGAACATTTGCAGTTTCATATGGTTCAGTCTAATATATGAATAATTGGTTTATTTTCAGGGGTAGGTAGATGGGTCTTTCAGAAAACCTTCTGTAAGAAAGCACTCATTTCTCTCCAAATTCCCATCCTGCAGCAAGTGAAGGTGAAAAACATGTGACAGGGAAGGAAGCCCTGTTGGCCACGGTGTTGTCCCTTAATGGACCAGACACGCTACATCTTCCTTTCCAGTGGGGCTTAAACATTAGGAGCCTGTGGCTGCCAGGCACGAAGGGCAATGAGCAAAGCAGGCCGAGGGAGAGACCAGCTGAAGTGTTGAGGGACCATGACAAATCCGAGAACCTGCCCCTCCTTCAAAAACATTTATGTTTAAATAAATTTATAGAGAGAGAGGGCAGGAAAAATAAAAAGGGATCTGTGGTTTGAAATCTGGTCCTTCTTCCTGCAGTTTGTGACTGCCCCCTAGAAGGTAGAAGTTTGTGGAACAGGGAGGTGGCCCAGAACAGAGGAGGACAAGTTGCCTGACACAGTGGGCGTACAAGCCCAGGGATCAAGGAGCCGGTACCTCACTGTCATGCCTGGTGTACCCCTGGGAGATCTTGTGGGAGAGATGGGCAGACACGACCTTTCTGAGGCAAGGGAGGCCTCTCAGGCAAGGATGTGCAGGGACCTATGAAGGGAATGTGCAGGGATTTTCAGAGAGGTTAGCAAAGCCCCAGCAGAAATGATGATACCAGGCTGGTATTTTCTCCATGGCAATGCACAAGAAAAGGGGAAAACAGAAAAATAGGGGCTCAGACACCCACAAACCTATTACTCCTCTGTATTCTGGTTCTTAAAAGTCATGTGACCACCACTCACCCAACCAGAAACACCAGTTTTTTTCTTCACTTCCACCTCTGAGGAGCATCAAGTTCTGCCCACCAGGTCTCCTAAGAACTCCTTGATCCAGCTCCTTCCCTCTCCCACCACTGTTCCTGCTCAGGCTCCATATTCTCTCCCTGGATTACAACAATAGTTAATTTTATGTGTCAACTTGTCTGGGCCATGGGATTCCCAGATATCTCATTAAACATTGTTACTGGGTATATCTGTAAGGGTATTTCTGCTGGGTTTTGTTTTATTTATTTATTTATTTATTTTGGTCTTTTTATTGAGACAGAGTCTCACTTTGTCACTCTCAGTAGAGTGCTCTGGCATCATAGCTCACAGCAACTGCTGACTCTTGGGCTCAAGCAATTCTTTTTTTTTTTTTTTTGAGACAGAATGTCACTATGTCACCCTCAGTAGAGTGTTGTGGCATCACAGCTCACAGCAACCTCCAACTCTTGGGCTTAAGCAATTCTCTTGTCTCAGCCTCCCAGGGAGCTGGGACTACAGGCGCCCACCTCAATGCCCAGCTATTTTTCTGTTGCAGTTGTCATTGTTGCTTAGCTGGCCCTGGCTGGGTTCGAACCCACCACCCTCAGTGTATGTGGCTGGTGCTGTAACCACTGTGCTACAGGCACCAAGCCAGGGCTCAAGTGATTCTTATGCCTCAGCCTCCAGAGTAGCTGGGACTACAGGCACCTGCCACAATGCCCAGCTATTTTGTTATTGTTTAGCAGGCCCAGGCCTCAATCTAACCCACCAGCCCCAAAGCATATGGCCAGCACCCTAATCACTGAGCAACGGGTGCCAGATCCTGTGAGGGTGTTTCTGGAAGAGATTAGCATTTGAGTTGGTGGGAGGAATAAAGCATATAGGGATGGAAGGGTGTGAATAGAACAAAAAGGTTGAGGAAGGTTATGTCTGGTCTCTTCCTAACTGCTTTAGCTGAGACATTGATCTTCTACTCTTGGTGTTCCTGGTTCTTAGGCCTCTGAACCAGACTGGAATGCGTACCCTCAGCTCTCTGGCTTTCAGGTCATTGAACTATACCACCAGCCTTCCTTAGTCTTCATTTTGCAGATGGCAGACTGTAGGACTTCTCAGCCTCCACATTCGCATAATGAATCTATATATACAAATAGATAGATGATAGATAGGTAGAGAGAGAGATAGATGGCAGATAGGTCTATTGGTTCTGTTTCTCTGGAGACCTCTGGCTATTGCAAGTTTAATGCTATGGACTGAATGTTTGTGTTCTCCACAAACTCATAACTTAATGATGTATCATGAATAACCCCCCACATTACTACATATTCTTTTGCTATAACATTTTCTTAAATTACTATATCTTAAAAGATCATATGCTTTCAGGATATACTGAAATTTATTTAGCCAGTTCCTTTTTTTAGACATTTAGGCTGTTTGCATTTGTTTGCTATTTTTTTTAAAGTTCACACAAGTAGACCCACACAGCAGAGACGAAGATGTTTTCCCTGGACCCAAACAGACACAACCAAGAGGCAGCTTGTCACGTAGACAGCACTGCTACACTTCATGGGCTTCTGGAGAATCCATAAGCAACTGGAATTATCCTCTTTGATGACCCATCCAGCTGTCAAGGGCAGAACACCCGAAGGGCCTTCTTAGCTAGCTGCCTGCTAATCAGCTGCTTACCAAGAAAAGGCAATGCTCATAATTTTTAAACTCCTGTACAGTTTTTCATTTTCTCCTTTTCCCTACTTTTTGTAATTTACTCCTAATTTTGCCTCTGATATATGAAATAAATCTCTTATTGATTTTCCTTGTATACAAGTAAAGAATGAGCTAATAATTAACTTTGTGTCTTTGAATTGGTCTTTGACATTATTGTATACAATGTTTCCATGCTCGGTTCTCATAGCTAAATGGATATGTTCAGCTAGGATCATGTTCTGTGGATACATCAGGCACTGTCTTACTTCTGGTGGGTGCTGTGTGACTGTCCTGTCCCACCTGACTCTGGCATATAATGTGGAGGAAGGCAGCTTTCAGTAGCTCAGGTTATAAAATGTACTGGAGAATGACATAATGACCCAGAAATAAATGTAAAACGTTCCGTGAAAAGCTAACTACTGAAGAAATTTTGACCCTTCGAGTCTTTACCTTCCTCTATACACAAATACAGACTGGCAATTCACAAGTAAATGCAGGGTTTTCAACAGGCCACAGTTTGTAGCAATGAAAAAAAAAAACAGTCAAAAGTAAAACATTTCATACAGTGCCTTCCCTTATACTTTTTAAAGCTCAAAAGAGGCTCAAGCAACAACATTCTCCATCTGAGTTGAAACCCACAGGGGCTGAGGCTGCCCTGGGACAGTGGTCCTTTTATGAACTGTGAGCGAAGATTGGGCTTATTCACAGGACTCGCAGGGCAGTTAGACCACGCCCTTTCTGGGCTGCTGCTTGTCAGCCTGTAGCTTAGGGCCCACCTTGAGGGAACCCTGGATCTCCAGAAGGTAATATGAGGTCTACTTTAGAAGTGGCCTTTCCTTGTGGGACACACACTGAGGTGGAAGCTTTAATGTCAGGTATGAACTGTGGCTCTTGATGAGACTTTCAACCTGCCTTTCCTAAGCTGCTGCCACGTGCTGAGACTGGGGACAATACAGGTCACCATGCTGGCCTGTGGAGGAGCCCAGTCCAGTGGAGAGAGAAACACACAGACCCGGAATCACAATACAATCTTTTCATGCCATTCGCTTATGTAACAGACACCCACTGGTCCGCGATCTGTGCCAACTCCACTATTTCAATAGAGAAAGGGTTTAGGAGAGCCCATCTGGTTGGTAGGGGGCAGCCGAGGAACTAGATGGAAGCCTTTTTTTCTTAGATTGTACAATGCAGACTATAAATATAGCAAAGTTTTCCAAAGATGCTTTTATTTATGTACATAAGATTGAGAAAATGTTGGTTTTCCATGTCATTACATATGTTTGCTACATTTAAAAAATGTTTTTTCTGGGCGGCGCCTATGGCTCAGTCGGTAAGGCGCCGGCCCCGCCAAGGATGGCGGGTTCAAACCCGGCCCCGGCTGAACTGCAACCAAAAAAATATCCGGGCTTTGTAGTGGTGCCTGTAGTCCCAGCCACTTGGGAGGCTGAGGCAAGAGAATCGCCTAAGCCCAGGAGTTGGAGGTTGCTGTGAGCTGTGTGAGGCCACAGCACTCTACTGAGGGCCCTTAAAGTGAGACTCTGTCTCCACAAAAAAAAAAAAACAAAAAAACGTTTTTTCTTATGTTATTATTACTTAGGTGGTAGGGGAGCCTGTAGGAAGCAGCTTTATCCTCCCCAAACCACCTCTTGGGCTGCTTCTAGCCAAGCCTCAGCACAAAGCATGGCATCTAACCCTGTCCTCATGGCGGAGGGGCTTACCTCGCAGCGGGGGCTGGCCCACAAATACCAAATGTAGAATAGTGTAACAGGTGCTGCTCATTTCTCTGTGGAAAGGCTCATTCTTTCAGCGTGTTGAAGCCACCCACATACCCACAGCGCGGGGCCTGAGGGTGCGTGATCTCTGAACTCAGGGCCCTGAGATCCTAGAAGCCGGGTTGCCTGAAACAACACAGGACACCCAGTTAAATTTGAATTTCAGATAAACAAAGAGCACTTTTTTAGTGTAAGTATATGCCCCATGCAATATTTTTGTGTGTTGAGTCTGGCAAGCCCACCTGGGACAGCCCACAGAGAATGCACAGTGCTCAGGGACACAGAAGGAGAGGACCTCCTGTAGGTCCTGGTGTAATTGGTGTAAGTGCCATCCCCTCAGCCGGGCCTCCATGGCCTTTTTTTTTTTAGACAGAGTCTCACTCTGTCGCCCTGGGTAGAGTGCCTGGTGTCATAGCTCACTTCAATCTCAGACTCCTGGGCTTGAGCAATTCTCTTGCCTCAGCCTCCAAAGTAGCTGGGACTACAGGTACCCACACTGCCCAGCTAGTTTTTCTATTTTTAGTAATGACAGGCTCTCACTCTTGTTCAGGCTGTTCTTCAACTCCTGACCTCAGGCAATCTACCCACGTCAGCCTCCCAGAGTGCTAGGATTACAGGTGTGAGCCACCGCCTAGCCTGTCGTCGTCTTTTTTTTTTTTGTAGAGACAGAGTCTCACTTTATGGCCCTCGGTAGAGTGCCGTGGCCTCACACAGCTCACAGCAACCTCCAACTCCTGGGCTTAAGCGATTCTCTTGCCTCAGCCTCCCGAGTAGCTGGGACTACAGGCGCCTGCCACAATGCCTGGCTATTTTTGGTTGCAGTTTGGCCGGGGCCGGGTTTGAACCCACCGCCCTCGGTATATGGGGCCGGTGCCTTACCGACTGAGCCACAGGCGCCGCCCCATCTTCTTTTTTTTAATGTACAAGTAGCGCATCTTCTTATCACTCTTTCCCCCTTTGCCTTAGTTACTCTGAAATTACAGTGTGGGTTTATGTGATGATTATCTGCTCCACAAGGGCAGGTCCTTATCTGTCCTATGCACTGTCCCAGTCCCTGTAACTACTTGTTGAATAAATAAATGAATGTTCCTAGAGAAATGGAAGGGAGGTGTTCTGGTCAGGGAAGGCTTCACAGAGGAGGTGGCACTGGAATAGGTTCTTAAAGAAAACTAGGGGTTTACTAGGTAGACAGGGTGGGAAGGGCACTCCAGGCAGAGGGATGAGTTTGAGCAGAGACATGGAGGAATGAAAGAGCAGATGGTCAAGTTTTGCAGGAATGCCTGCCCAGGTGAGGGGAACCAGGGGACGTTGTTGGAGGAGGCAGAAAGGACGTGTTTGGGGTCACAGCAGAGTGTGTTCTGGAAGGCAACCTCAGCCTGGCAAAGGTCTAGGCAAGAGAGGCTGAAGGTCTGAGGGTCTGAACCAGGCAGGGATGGCGCAGATAGAAAGGAGATCAGTTGTGGGTATTTAGGAGAAAGGATCTATAGGACTTGGTACCAAACAGGTCTGCCTCCATTGTGGCAGAGGGGGTGACGTTCCAGCAGGATCTGAACACTCCAGGAGGGAAGAGGTAACCCTTGGGTTGGGACGAAGGAGTTCTAAGACAGCAAGTAGCATGTGCGCATGGGTGGAAGTGCAAGGGGACATGACCTTGTAGGGGAGTGTTGGGCACTCTGTATGTCCAGGGCTACCTGACCCTCGTGGCCCTATCCCAGAATCCCCTCCACATGGATGAATTTCCACTCATGTCCTGGCCCCACCAGCAGGGAGGAGCCATGGGTTATGGGTAAGGTACACATAGTGGGCGATAAGTGCTCCCCTGTGCCCCTAAAGGGACTCTGCATTGACTGTGACTTCAGAGAACACGTTCTCCCTCAGGGAGTCATGGGGAAAGCTCCAGCTCACGAGCTTAATGAATGTCTGCTTGGAGCCAGGCCCTGTCCTAGTCCTTGGAGGCCTCTGCCGTCTGCCCATCCTATGTGAGCTGAGAGGATTAAGGCCTGGAGCCTATGAGGAGGGGGCAGTTTCATTTTGGGTTGTGGGTAGAGATTTCTGTATGTATGTTTGTTTGTTTTAATGGGACAAAGTCTCACTTTGTCACCCTCGGTAGAGTGCCATGGTGTCATAGCTCACAGCAACCTCAAACTCTTGGGCTCAAGTGATTCTCTTGCCTCAGTCTCCCAAGTAGTCCTAGGACTAGCCTACCACAACACCTGGCTATTTTTTTTGTTTAGTAGCCCTGGAGCATGTGGCTGGTGCCCTAACTATGGGAGCCCCTGCTTATTTGTGTTTATTAAAAATATTTTTATTTCCATATAGTAAAACTGACCTTTTTGGTGTACAGTGTACACATTTTACATACTTATAAATTCTGGAGCCACCACCTCAGGCAAGATACAGAATAATTGCAACACCCCGAAGATTTCTCTCATGCTATCCCTTTACACCTAGACCTTTCCCCCCTCCATCCCTAACTCTGGCAACCATTGATCCTTTTTACTGTTCCTATATTGTCTTTTCCAGAATGTCATAAAAATGAAATCACAGAGATTGAGTTTTCACTCAGCATAATACGTTTGAGAGTCACCCATGTTGTTGCCTGGATCAGTGGTCCCCCCTCTGCAGTCTGGGTAGTATTCCAGTGCACAGGTGTTAACAGTTGTTTGAAGGACATTTGACTTGTTTCCAGTTTGGGGCAAGTATGCACAATGCTAGTGTGAATACTTACACACAGGTTTTAGTGTCAAATAAATTTTCATTTTTTTCTAGGATCAATATCTACAGGTGGATTGCTGAGTCACCTAGTAAGTGAACATTTAACTTTTTAATAAAATGCCTGTTTTCCAGAATAGCTTAGCCATTTTGCGTCTGAGAGGGCAGAGTCTTGCCAATCTTCCCTTCATTCATCCCTTGTACTTCTTTCGTTTCTTCCTTCTCTCCAATTTACATTTTTATTGAAGTATAACTTGCATACCTTCATAAGCGCACCACCTTAAGTGCACAAGCAGGTGGGCTCTTACATATACACACATATGGTATACCTCATACTTCCGTGTAACCACCACCCACATCAAGTGACAGAATAGTTTCAGCACCTCCTCCCAGTAAACACTTTGCAGACTTGCAAAGGAGTAGCTATCCTGACTTCCTTCACCATAGATCAGGGCTGCCTGTTTTATAACTTCATATCAATGGGATCAACTGCATGGGCTCTTAGGTCTGGCCTCACTTCACTCAGCACTATGGAAAATTCATTCATGATAACATGTGCTGCCCCCTTTTTCTTTTTTGTATTGCTGAATAGTGTGGAGTTGTTTGACTATGCCTCAATAGATTTCACTCTCCTGGGATGGACATTTGGTTGAATCCAGTTTTGGGCTATTAGGAATAAAACTACTATGGACATTCTTGTCTATATGTTTTAATATGTGTTTGGTAGACACAGCACTCATTTCTGTTGGGTATATTCCCAAGAGCAGAGCTGCTGGGTATGTTTAGCTATAGTAGATACTGCCAAGCGGTTTTCCAAGTAATTGGCCAATTTACAGTCCCTGCAGCAACAAATAAGATTTACAGTTGCTCCACGTCCCATCACTGGGTTGGTATTGGCAATCTTTTTCATTTTAGCTATTCTGGAGGTCTCAGGGGTTTTCATTCCCCTGATGACTAATGACGCTGAGCACCTTTCCTGTCTGCCTCATGGCCCGTTGGATATCCTCTTTTGTGAGGTGCTTGCTTGAATCTTTTGTCTTTTCTGCTGGGTTATCTGTGCTGGCCTTTCTTTGCAGAAGAACGGAGGCTAATAAAATGCCTGTTTTCCAGCGAGAAAACTGACATTAGCTGAGTGGTGCAAGTTGCCTTTTGGGGTGAGTCAGGGCATGGAATAGACACCCCCAGAAATCTTGTTTATAGGCCTTGAGTTGGGAGAGGTGACCTGGGAGGTTCTGAACAGTTGATCTTTCCATCTCAAAGATCTTGAAAGGTCCTTTCCCATCGTGGCCTTCTTACAGGTCACCATGGTAAATGTTGGGAGACTGGGGATCCGGGAGGCAGAATTCACCTGCTGTCACCCTTGAGCCTGCCACTTGACTGTTTAAGTTATATCTACATCACTTGCCTTTTTTTTTTGAGTGTAACTTAATTGTTTAAAAAAAATTATTAAAATGAAATGTAATGCAGAAAAGTTTGAACATTATAAGCTTACAGATAAACAAATAATCACAAACCGAGCATACCCATGTAACAACCATCTGGGCCAAGAAATGTAGCATTACCAAGCATTCCAGGAGCCCCCACTCACGCCCTCCCCATCTCTATCTTTGTCTTTCTCAAAAGTAACAACTATTCTGGCTTTTAAAAGCAAGATAGGGCTGGGCAAGGTGGCTTGTGTCTATAATCCTAGCACTCTGGGAGGCCAGGCAGGTAGATTGCTTGAGCTCAGGAGTTCAAGACCAGCCTGAACAAGAATGAGACCCCTGTCTCTACTAAAAAATGGAAAAACTAGCCAGGTGTGGTGGTACATACCAGTAGTCCCAGCTACTTAGGAAGCTGAGGTAAAAAGAGCTTCTTGAGCCCAAGAGTTTGAGGTTGCTGTGAGCTATGTTGCCATGGCATGCTAACCAGGGTGACAGAGTGAGACTCTGTCTCAAATAAATAAATAAATAATTACATTAAATTAAAAGCAACCTAGATGGGTTTTGCCTGGTTTTGAATTATGTATAAAACCTAATTAGATTCATGCAATTGTGTTTTTCCTGTCTGGCTTTTTTGCTCAATATTATGTTTGGAAAGTTGCCCACATCACTGTGTGCCCACATCACTCTGTAGACCACCCCTCTATTCTTGCTGTAGCTTTCTCCATTTTGTGAACGCAGTGTCGTGCTGTTATCTATCCCATTGCTGCTAGACATTTGGGTTATTACAAAAAGTGCTCTGATGAACCTTCTTATCCATATCTTTTTTTTTTTTTTTTGGTAGAGACAGAGTCTCACTTTATGGCCCTCGGTAGAGTGCCGTGGCCTCACACAGCTCACAGCAACCTCCAACTCCTGGGCTTAAGCGATTCTCTTGCCTCAGCCTCCCGAGTAGCTGGGACTACAGGCGCCCGCTACAACGCCTGGCTATTTTTTTTTTTTTGGTTGCAGTTTGGCCGGGGCCGGGTTTGAACCCGCCACCCTCGGTATATGGGGCTGGTGCCCTATGGACTGAGCCACAGGCGCCGCCCTCTTATCCATATCTTTTGATGCATGCATGCGCAAACTTCACTTATATACCTAGACAGGGAATTGCTGACTTGTAAAGTAAACACGTGCTCACCTTTAAAGGCTACTACCACAGAGTTGTCCAAAGTAGCTGGACTATCTTCTGCTCCCAGCAGCAGTGCATGAGAAGTCCTGTTGTTGGTCTTGCTAGTGTCAGTGTTCACATTTTAGCCATTCTGATGGGAATTGTTGCTTCCCCCCCCCCCCCAGTGTAACAAAGAGAAATTTTATTTAGGCATAACAAAGAGAAAGTTTAGAGTATTTATCCAAAGAGAGTTGGAAGGAGGTCCCTCTCATGGAGGAAAAAGAGTGAGGGAGACCAGAATCATTGCTTTTAACCACTTTGATTGTGACAACTAGTGAGGACAGGGTGATGTTTCCTGAAGGTGGAGGGACGCAGGAGAAGGTGTCTTATATTTATCTATATATCTATTTCAAAACCCAGCCCATGCTCCTCTCCTTGAGCCTCTCCTCCCCCCCTTACAGCAGTTGTGGGATGTTCAACCTCATTTATGTTAAATATCATTTAGGAATTCCACTGGCCAATCAGCAGTGACCTTGAAATTACAATTTAATTTATAAATATAAATTGTGCTTATAAATTAAGCATAAGTAGTATTGCTAAATAGGTTTGGAGTCAGGACTTGGCAGGCTCTCTTGAACCTTTTAAAGTCAGGCCGATTTTTCAAAAAGGCAATAACATAATTCACATTTAAATGGCACCAAAACAGTGATGGGGCCATGGTAGATGCTCAGTGTTCCGTTCCATGAGTAAAAGTAGCATCTTACATTATCCTAGAAGAGAAATGCTAGTAGCTTCGAGTGACAGTAATACTAGCTTACAAATGTCACTAAGTAGAGCTGTCTGAGAGTCCTCTTCCGTTTCCAACTTCAGGAACAAGGATCAACAAAGGCTGGGGAGAAGGAGATGGTATTGACCATGGGTTCTGCATGCCAGGCTCAAGGAGCATATGTGTGTTCATGTGTGTGTGTGTGAACCTGTGTTTACATACGCCAATGGCCTGATTTCCGCTGAGCTGGAGGGGAAATCAGGCCACCTAAACCCCTTCAGGCCCCCATAAAGCTTTTCCTTCATCATTGCTGTTGTCTCTTGAGACAGTTTTCTTTTTCTATCTATAGAAAGTATAGCAAGAGGGCCAAGTACATGAGTGATTACCCCCAGATTGCTTGGGGTTCAAATCCCAGCACTGCCAAAGCAATTATGTGAACCTGGCTGTGTTATTACATCTCTCTTAGCCTCTGTTTCCTCCTCTGCAAAGTGGCCTAGTACTAGTCACTATTCCACAGGATTGTTGTATGTGTGCTATTAATGCCAGCCATTGTTGGGGTGCTGCTGGTTATAGCAGTCCCCATGGATCAGGCTTTACCTACTAAAGTTGCTGGAGAGGAAGAGCAGTGTTGGGGGAAACAATCCTCCTCTAAGGATGGACCCTCCGTGAGTGCCATCTCAGAAGTTCTTTTGTCTAGTGTGTTCATTTGTTTAGCAGTGATATGGCATTCCCTCCCCTTGGAACATAAGTTATATGAGGTTAGGAATTTTGTCTATTTAACTGTTATATTCCCAAAGTCCGGAATGGGGCCTGATATATATTGGGGGCTCCATAAGTGTTGAATGAATGAATTTTTTTTTTTTTTTTTTTGAGACAGAGTCTCACTCTGTCACCCTGGGTAGAGTGCCATGACATCATAGCTCACTTCAACCTCAAACTCCTGGGCTTAAGCAATCTTCCTGCCTCAGCTTTCCAAGTAGCTGGGACTACGGTTACCCACTGCAATATCCAGTTAGTTTTATTTTTTAGTAGATACAAGGTCTCACTCTTACTGAAGCTGGTCTGGAACTCTTAAGCTCAAGCAATCCACCCACATCAGCCTCCCAAAGCGCTGGGATTATAGGTCTGAGTCACTACACCCAGCCCATGAATACTGTTTAAAGGGCACCATCCTGTCACTGCTTCTGAATTTAAAGTTAGTAGCCCTGGATGTGGGGTGGAAGGATCATGGCTGGGAGCTGGGAACTGGAAGAGCAAGCAATGATGTCCGGAGAATGGGGACCAAAAGGGGTCCAGAGACCTTTGGGGGGTGCAGGAAGAGACCTCATGTGCACACCTGAGAGGTCCCAGACAGGCCAGGTGTCCAAAGTGAAGTTTACACCTAATGTCCTCTCCCCCTCCTACCCCCAGGGTCTCCCCTCACCTGACCCAAACAACAGGAGCCTCTCTCTGCTCAGATGATTGTGCTGAAGTCCCCTTTGCTCACCTAAAATCAGGCTCCAACCAGCCAGAGTCTTAGATAAGACTAAACTTTCTCTTAATAGTAAGACACGGAGGGTCTGTTTCTCTAAGGTCTGCATTTAGCAAGAAAGAAAAAAAAGGAATAAAATCCCATTAGTGATGAGGACTTCTGGAGGCTGCCAGATGTGAGCTGCGGCCAATTTCCCTCTGTACTGAAGCTTCAATTTTCCCGAAGTTTGGGAGAAGAAGGGAGTTATTAAATGCTATATAGGCACAGTAACCAAGATAGTAATAATAACATGGAATAGAAGAAAACTCAATTATTCATTCTAGCTGAGAGGCAAAGCAAGAATCCATGCCATTCCAAATGCGTTCATTTCAGCATTGATTTTCCAAACATTGACTCAGCACTGACTTTGAGTCCGACACTGTGCTAGGGAACCTGGAATGTAGAAATGAATAAGGCACTGGGCCTATCCACGACAATTTCATGGCTTAATGGAAGCCAGCCAACCTCTGAACACAAGATCGTAAGTGGTACGTTTGTCACTCTGCCTTGGGCAAATGCCATTGAAGAATTCCATTGCCTTCTTATTGTTAATCTCAGAAATTTCCAACTCGCTGTGATGCATCCCGATTCCCTTCGTGGTCTGGCTCTCCTGACTCGAAAGCCCACCTTGCTTTTGTGATTCTGTTTGGAGCTCTAGCCCCCGGCCCTGCCTGTTAGGGTAACAAGGTCTGGAAGCTTGCTCCCTGCTGGGGGAGCCAGGTAACCTCCTCTTTTGGCTTTCCCAAGCCTACTGCGCACACACGCTAAAGGGGGTCCTGCTAAGGGGGATCCTCCGGGGAACAGTCTCCGTGGGTGAATGTACTGCGCTTCCTTCAAGCTTGCTCCTCCCTCTGTATTGCTCATGCCTTTGAATGGCATGACTGTTCAGCCCATTGTTCAAGCAGGAACACCGAGGTGATGCTCCTCTCCTCCTGTCCCTTGCTGCTGGTGGCTGCCACGAGACCTCAGTGTGTTAAAGCAGACTGGGTCTGAGCAGATGGGGTTGGACAGTGGTGTAGAGAACAGCTCATCCTCAAATCCTAGGGCTCCTGGTAGCTTCACACTGTCACTGTGTTGCCACTCAGGGACCTACAAGACAGCTCTTTGGTCTCGAGCACTAACTTACCCCATTAGTCCAAGTGGGATGGGGCCTAGATACCTCACATCTCTTCTACCACCCATTGCTTCTTCTTTCTCTTTGGGTATCTCTGGATAAAACAAAACAACATCCCACCCCACTCCACCCCTGCTTCTGCCGCTTTCATTCAGCCAAGAAACATGAGCTTCCATTCATATGAGCTCATACAAGTAGGCCAGGCCTGGTGGCTCACTCCTGCAATCCTAGCACTCAGGAGGAGCCCTTGAGCTCAGAAGTTCAAGACCAGCCTGAGTAAGAACGAAACCCTTTCTCTACAAGAAACAGAAAAATTATCCGGGCATGGTGGCACGTGCCTGTAGTCCCAGCTACTTGGGAGGCTGAGGCAAGAGGATCACTGGAGCCCAAGAGTTTGAGGTTGCTGTGAGCTGTGATGCTACAGCACTCCAGCTCGGGGCAAGAGAGTGAGACTCTGTCCCACCCCCCAAAAAGGAAGCTCATACCAGTGGCTACTTTGGAGACATGGTGTGTCCATCATGGCAGAAAAATCTGAAGCTCAGACACTGGACAAATATATATATTTGGTGATTGAATGAATGAATCCCTATGACTTATGTTCCAACAGCTTTGAATGTCACATACGCATTCACCCTTCTGCCTTATACACAGAAAAGTTCCAGTGTCTAAATTTACTTTCTTCTTAACCATTTAAATTGTTCTCTCTGCATCTTTTGTACCTGGATGGATTTGGAGAACATTTTAGTAAGTATCTCAAGAATGGAAAACCAAGCATTCTTTGTACTCAGTACTATGTTGAAACTAGCTCAACGACTACAGGCTGACACGAGAGAAAAACAGAATTAAATTCAAGAAGGGAGGCGAGGGTTTGGTAAGTTCCCACCTAACAGGAACAATATAGGGGTATCCGGCACACTACGTGGGTCAAGAACTCAGTTGCAACTCAGACTTCACCTCACAAATGCAAATAATTTAATCTAATCACATGCACCTTCATGTTAACCCGAAACTAAAGATAAATAAGTAAATTGATTCTCTCAAGTGCCATCAAATCTTTCTTGGGACACAGTAACCTTCACAGAGGATTCCTTTATGTAGCATAGCTTTACATAAGGCAGAACAATACTCGTTTTGTTTCAACATATATTTTCAATGATTTATTTCTTTTCTGACAACTCACATAACTTGGCAGGATTTTCATTTACTCATTCAACAAAAGTGTGTCAAGCATTCACTCTGTGCCAAGCACTGTGCTAAGGGCTTGTGAACAAAACATAGTACAATCTCAGCACTTGAAAAATTATACAACTCATAGTGTGGTATAGTAAGTGGTAGGACAGGGGTGGGCTGGGGCAGGCAGGGGAGTCACCTAAGTGGGGATATGGGGGCAGCACCTAGCCCAAATTCATTATTTATTTATTTATTTTTGAGACAGAGCCTCACTTTGTTGCCCTGGGTAGAGTGCAGGGGTGTCATAGCTCAAAGCAACTTGAAACTGTTGGGCTTAGGGGCTCCTCTTGCCTCAGTCTTCCAAGGCAGGCATCAGCCATGATGCCCAGCTAGTTTTTCTATTTTTATTAGAAGCGAGGTCTCACTCTTGTTCAGGCTGTTCTCGAACTCCTGACCTCAGGCAATCTATCCACCTTGGCTTCGCAGAATGCTAGGATACAGGCATGAACCACCGTGCCTGGCCCAGGCTTCATTTTTTTAACCTTTTTATTTTGTAAACTTCCAAACATATACAAATATTGAGAGTGTAATACAATGAGCTCTCGTGTATTCATCATCCAGCTTCAACAATGTTCAATATTTTGCTATTTTTGTTTCACCTACTTCCTGTTCCACTTTCCTTCTTAAGTAACTTAAAACAAATCTCAGACATCGTATCATGTCACTCTAATAGACAAGCATTCCCTAATCAATCTCAAAGAGGTTGGAAAAGTTTCCTGGAGGCAGTAGCCCCTAAACTGAATCCTATAGACAGATTTATTGGCCAGGTGAAGGAGGCGGGGGAGGAGGCAGAAAGAAGCGGGAGAAGTTTGAGTTCAAGGGAGGTCTGGCAGAGGTCACAGGTGAGGGGAACTTGGTTCATGTAGCGCCTCATTACTCACCTGTGGTCTGGAGACTTGGCACCACCAGGGAACTTGTTAGAACTTCAGAACCCAGAGCTCCACCTCAGGCCTGGTGAATCAGAATCTGTGTTTTATCAAAATCCTTTGGTGATTTGTTTGCACATCCGGGTCTGAGAGGCTGGCTGGTTAGGGAGCTGCCTGAGGTGCCACGTTGCAGGAGGGAAGATTGGTGCATGGCGTGGCCCGAGGCCAGGAAGGCCTGCAAAGCAAAGACACGTGCTTCATCTTCATCCTGATGTCAGAAGAACCACTGAAAGTTCTGATCAGTGGGTGATGGGATCCTATTTGCCGTGGGACAGTGGCTGTGCTGCAGCGGGGAGAGTGGATTAAGGTGGCGGAGCAGCAGCGAGTCAGGCTTGTGTACCCCTAGAAGCTGCAGGGGGCTGGACATGGACTCTGGAGCCCAGTGGCCTTGCCAGGGTGTATGAAGCTTGGCCTCTTATAAACTGAGTGGCTGTGACTTGAGGCATAACTGTTTAACTTTTCTGAGCCTCTTTTCCTCATCAGTCCTAAGTACAGCACCTTCTTTTTATGGGGCCTTAATCACAGTGTCAACAAAAAATGTCTAGAAGGAGACCTTATTTTGATACATTAGGAATTCAGATAGAACCAGACTGGCTCCTTACCGACTCCCTGTCCTAGGCCAGATTGCAAAACACAGGGCCCTTCTCTTCCAGGCAGCTGTGTGGAGTTGGGGCTGAGAAACACAGCTTCCAGAAAATCGAACCCTGTGCTCCAGCTCCCCTGAGACCTCCACTGAGAGGCAGCTGCACTCCCCAGCCCTCCCTGCACGTTTTCAGTCCTGCCTGTCTCTGCCCAGGCTATTCCCTGGAATGCAAGGGTGCATGCGTTTTTTCCTTGCACATTACATTTGGGACGTCGTACTCGGTACTTTTGGGGGTCCTGATGATGTACAAGAGACAGGCACATCCTCCCCTCAGCCTGTCAAAATCCATCCCGCACTTTGAGTTCATGTCCTGCTACCCCACCCATCTAAAGTGAAATGGCTCCTGATGTCATAGCCCGATAAAGGAGTGCCTGATGGGACATGTCACCAGGGGAGAACGAGTGAGCAGGTCCCCTTCCTCGGTTCCCCTGCTGTGAGTAGGGACACAGCTAGGTCTGTCAAAGAGGGCCGGAAGGGGTCACCTGCAGCGGGAATAGGGCCAAAGGACCGCCTTCCTCTCTCCCTCTGCGGTAGCCCCACGCATGACCACACGGGGTCAGTGTCCTTTCATGCTTGGATCGCGCAGCTGCGGCGGGGTAGCCCTGGCCCTCGCCAGCTCTCTCTGCGGAGTCTTTCTACAGAGCGTTCGGGCTAATTGTGCAAAAACTTCCCTGAGGCTGGGAGCAATGTGTCCCTGTAGGCTAGAGTGACCCAGGGCCAGGGTGAGGAAGAAGAGTAGCAGATGGTTTTCGCTGTCACATCTTTTCTCTGAGAGGCGCTCCAGGGCCCCGCATGGGTGCCCGCCCAGGCTGGCTCTGGGCTCTCAGGCTGGTCAGGGAACAGGAGCATTGTTTGGACTGTTGAGGGTGGCGGGAAGGTCTGCCACAGCGGGGAAGAAGTCTGGATTACACAAGCTTGAGCCCCTCTGGGACGTTCAGGGTCCCAATCCACAGCAGACCACCCCTGCTGGTCCTGTTGTTAAAGACTACAGGCGACTCAGCCTGGGGAACTACTGGCGGTCTGAGGCCTCACCCTGCACCAGGAGATGTCAGGTACCATGGTCACTCATCCTACTACGAGGCAGGGCTTTGTTGGCGGGAAAAGCCACCAAAGGTCTAACCCAGCAAATACACGTCTCACTAACTCATGTATCCTCCGGCTCTCTAGAGGGGCGAGGTGTTCCTCAGCCTCAAGTTGTAGGTAGAGGGGGCCCCAGGGACTGGCTGCTGCGGTAGAAACCCCTGCGCCCACGCACAGATCTAGGTTTTGTGGGGTCAGGAGCTTAAACAATTTGGAAGTCCCTTTAAGAAAAAATATAAAATTGCAACTATAAAATTGGGCACAAAAGTAAACACAATGAGAAAATAGATGACATCCAATTGTAATTTGTTAAAGGCAAATCCATTAGAATTTGTTAAACATCACAAAATCCAGAAAAATCACTTTTTTTTTTTTTTGTAGAGACAGAGTCTCACTGTACCGCCCTCGGGTAGAGTGCCGTGGCGTCACACGGCTCACAGCAACCTCTAACTCTTGGGCTTACGCGATTCTCTTGCCTCAGCCTCCCGAGCAGCTGGGACTACAGGCGCCCGCCACAACGCCCGGCTATTTTTTAGTTGCAGTTTGGCCGGGACTGGGTTTGAACCCGCCATCCTCGGCATATGGGGCTGGCGCCCTACTCACTGAGCCACAGGCGCCGCCCGAAAAATCACATTTTTATAACTGACATCGCTATCATCTTTTCCCATGTGTTTTTAGCTACATATCCTTTGATGACCACTTCATACACCAACATTTGTAATATCATTTTCTATGGAAAAAATGGATCATTCAGGCCGTGGGGCGCAGTGGGTCATGCCTGTAATCCTAGCAATTTGGGAGGCTGAGGTGGGAGGACTGCTTGAGCCCAGGGGTTTGAGACTGCAGTGAGTTATGATGATACCACTGCACTCTAGCCTGGGCAACAGAGCATGACCCTGTTTTCTAAAAAAAGAAATGAATAAGAAAATAATATAATTCAGTCTTTCCTCTAGCTTGGCTGATCCACATTTTATGTAGTATTGCTATAGATTTGTGCTTACAAACTCAAGAATTTGATACATTCTATTATGTCAATTCCAACAAAGAAAACGATGTATGGTATGCTTATTCTTGTACAGCATATGCTGCATTAATAAGAACGTTCCTGACTAGAGAGAATATCCTGGCAGAAGGAAATTTCACTAGACATCAGTGAGAATCAAACCCTGACTTTTACATCGATAAAGGCCGAACAGAATTTTCCACAGGGGCAGCACCTGTGGCTCAGTGAGTAGGGCGCCGGCCCCATATGCCGAGGGTGGCGGGTTCAAACCCAGCCCCGGCTGAACTGCAACCAAAAAAATAGCCGGGCGTTGTGGCAGGCGCCTGTAGTCCCAGCTGCTCGGGAGGCCGAGGCAAGAGAATCGCGTAAGCCCAAGAGTTAGAGGTTGCTGTGAGCCATGTGACGCCACGGCACTCTACCCGAGGGCGGTACAGTGAGACTCTGTCTCTACAAAAAAAAAAAAAAAAAAAAAAAGAATTTTCCACAAACTAGTTTCTGACACTGTATATGTTGAGCCTTGTTTCTCTAACCCGTCTCACCTGCTTCCAGTGTCAGGTGTCAAAGGTCATGTTCATACTGCAGTATGACCTTTGGTCATAAATCAATACAGTGGGCAGTGGGGATATTCCTAGAAGCCTTCACAGCGGCTGAGGCAGGGGTGGTGCTAGGAACTATTTAACTATACCAGGAAGTGACTGAAATCACATATGTAAATAAACATATACTAGGAAGTGACTGAAATCAACATGTAAATAAATGTACTCTTAACTCAATTTCTCCTTAGCTGGATACTAAAAATGCCTGCAGCCATCACCCTTCATGAAAGGAAGTGTGACTGAGGATGTCAGACGGAGAGAGAAGACTATGGTCCTGATTGATTCTGGTTAATATATCTCACTTTGCTAAATTTTACACATTTTAAACCAGTGGTTGGGGGCACCAACGTGGAAGTGTCCCTGTAAATAAGGGGTCATGAGTCTTAAGTTTCTTTAGCTTATTGCTAAAGTGCCCATATCACTCTTGCCTCTCTTCTTCCCTTCCTCCCTCCTCCAGAAATTGGTCTGCCTTTTTTGCTCTCTGCTGCCCAACTCATGTTGCTTCCGGTGGTGGAGTTACCTCCCCTTCTAGAGAGAAGGCAGAGCGGGTCTGAGTCCCCAGAATCTCCCTTCCTTCAGTAAGCGTACAGCCCTTCTAAGCTTTATCTTCTTCTCCCCATGTGGGTGCCAAAGAATGGCAAGGTCACACACAGATGTATGTGGATGGTGCCCCTTTAGCTGTGATGAATGTGAAGTGAGTCCTCATATTTCAGAGGAAAACAGATTTGCAATCTCCAGGTCTTTTCATCCCTGGAGTTGGGGTTGAAGTGATGGGAGAGAGGCTGGGCAGCTGGTGGCTGAAGTGGGGTCACTCCGTCCTCCCCTCTTGGTCCCAGCAGACCCTGCCCTAGGTTGTTCCTTAGATGGGACAAGGTGTCCCGAGGGCAGAAGCTGTATCTTACTTACCTCCATGCTCCCTACACTGGTATAGCTCGTGGTACATGGTTGGTGCTTCATGAATGCTGAACTTGAAGAGCAGAATGAGGTTTGGGGATTCAGTTGCTCCAGGTGGCCCCTGGGGGAACAGTAAAGTACACATCATGCCTGGGTAGCTGTGGGCGCATGAGGATCAGGGCTGCCCTCAACAGGCAGTCAGGGCCTAACCCCTCCCTTCCCTCCCCCAGGCACTCTCCTGTATAGTCCTCTTTTGTTTAACAAGAGTCTAACTTTAGCAAGCAGGCCCAGGCCAAGGCCAGCCTAGTGTTTCCATGCAGGAATTTCTTCTGGGCATTTTGGGGGAAAGTATATATTTTTCCAAATTCTAAATCCTGAGAAAAATCAATCTGGTAAAACAGGCCGAAGTGTTACAGTTCTCCTGTGAGCACTGAAGCTTAACAATCAACACAGTTTGTTACTGCTTTGAAGGACTCCACTGACGTAAAGTCAAAGTCAGGAGCAGGAAAGTGGTGACAACTCTGAGTTGAAGGTTAAGGTTTTTGGGAACAGGAACAGGAAGGAGCATGTAGGAGAGACGTGGTCACCACACAATCGCTCTTGTGTATAGCTGCTGCAATGTCATGAGTGTGTGTTTGCCGACCTGCCTGGTGCTGTGAGTTATTGTTGCAAATAAAATAAATATTAATACATTTATATGCTCTCTTAGTATACCTTTTACAAATCCTGTGAGTGAAGTTCCAGGAAATAACAAGTTTTGAAAGAAAACTAAGTCCCTAAGCTGGCGATTTCAAACCACGAGTCTGTGTAGTGCTGTTTATTTTGGTAGAAGATCTGAATGTTACATTATCCAAAACAGGCATACCTCATTTTATTGCACTCGTTTTATTACATTTTGCAAAGATATCGCACTTTTCACAAACTGAAGGTTTGTGGTGGCTCTGTGGTAAGCAGGTTACTGGCACTAAACAGCACGTGCTTACTTTGTGTCTCTGTGTCACATTTTGGTAATTATTGCAATATTTCAAACTATCATTATTATATCTGTTCTAGTGATGTTTGACCAGCAATCTTTGACATTACTAGTGTAATTGTTTTTTGTTTTTTGAGACAGAATCTTACTTCCACCCTTGGTAGAGTGCCATGGTGTCACAGCTCACAGCAATCTCAAACTCCTGAGCTTAAGCAATTCTCTTGCCTCAGCCTCCCAAGTAGCTGGGACTATAGGCACCCATCACAATGACCGGCTATTTTTAGAGATGGGGTCTTGCCCTGGCTCAGGCTGGTTGTGAACCTGTGAGCTCAAGCGATCTACCTGCCTTGGCCTCCCAAGTGCTAGGATTACAGGCGTGAGCCACTGCGCTGGGCCTGCATTAGTGTAATTATTTTGAGGCACCACGAATCGTGCCTAGATGAGATGTTAAACTTAATTGATAAATACTGTTTGTGTTCTCACCATTTCACTGACCACTCTTTCCCCCATTTCTCTCTTCCTCTACTAGGGCCTCCTTATTCCCTGAAACACAACAATATTGAAATCGGGCCAGTTAATAACCCTCCAATGGCCTCGAAGTGTTCAAATTGCATGTTTCTCTCTTTAAAGCAAAAGCTAGAAATGATTAAGCTGAGTGAGGAAGGCATGTCAAAAGCTGAGATAGGCCAAAGTCTGGGCCTCTTAAGCCAGTCAGCCAAGTTGTGATTGCAAAGGAAAAGTTCTTGAAGGAAATTAAAAGTGCTACTCCTATGAACACATGACGGTAAGAAAGCAAAACAGCCTTGTTGATATGCAGAAATTTTCAGTGGTCTGGATAGAAAATTAAACTAGCCACGACATTCCCTTAAGCCAAGCCTAATCCAGAGCAAAACCCTAATTCTCTTTAATTCTGTAAATGGGCTCCGAGAGGGGTGAGGAAGCAGCAGGAGAAAAGCTGGAAGATAGAAGAGATTGCTTTATGAGGGTTTTTTTGTTTGTTTTGTTTTTTTTTGAGACAGAGTCTCACTATGTCGCCCTGGGTAGAGTGCCGTGGCATCACAGCTCACAGCAACCTCCAACTCTTGGGCTTAAGTGATTCTCTTGCCTCAGACTCCCAAGTGGCTGGAACTATAGGCAGCCACCACAATATCCAGCTATTTTTTTTTTTTTTTTTTGTTGCAGTTGTCACTGTTGTTTAGCAGGCCTGGGCTGGGCTCCCAGCCGCCAGCCTCAGTGTATATGGCTGGTGCCCTACTCACTGAGCTAAGGGCGGCGAGCCTGCTACATGAGTGTTAAGGCAAAAAGCCATCTGTATGACATAATAGTGCAAGGTAAAGCAGCAAATTATCTAGAAGATCTAGCTAAGATAACTGATAGGGTGACTACACTAAACGACAGATTCTCAGTGTGGACGAAACAGTCTTTACTGGGGGAAAGATGGTGTCTAGGATTTTCATAGCTAGAGAGGAAAAATCAACACGTGGCCTTAAAGCATCAAAGGACAGCTGACTCTTGTTAGGGGCTAATGTACATGACTTTAAGTCAAAGCCAGCGCTCATTGACAATTCCCCAAATCTCAGGGGGGAATCATGCTAAATGCACTCTGCCTGGGCTCTACAACAAAGCCTGGGTAACAGAGTATCTGTTCATAGCATGATTGGATATTTAAACCCATTGTTGAGACATACTGCTCAAAAAAAGGAGATTCCTTTCACAATATTATGGTGACAAGGCACCTAGTCACCAAGAGCTATGATGCAGATGTACAAAGAGATAAATGTTGTTTTCATGCCTGCTAACACAGCATCCATTCTATAGCCATGGATCAAGGAGTAATTTCAACTTTCAAGCCTTATTATTTAAGAAATACATTTTGTAAGGCTATAGCTGTTACAGTGATTCCTCTGATGGATCTGGCCAAAGTCAATTGAAAATAGTTTGAAAATGGGCTGGCGTGTTGTGGATCATGCCTATTATCCTAGCACTCTGTGAGGCCGAGGCAGGTGGATTGCTTTAGCTCAGGAGTTCGAGACCAGCCTGAGCAAGAGTGAGACCCTGTCTCTACTAAAAATAGAAAAACTTGTTGGGTGTTGTGGCAGGTGTTGAAGCTGTAGTCTCAGTTACTCAGGAGGCTGAGGCAAGAGGATTGCTCAAGCCCAAGAGTTTGAGATTGCTGTGAGCTATGATGACACCACAGCAATCTAACCAGGGTGACAGAGTGAGACTCTGTGTCAAAAAAAGGAAAACATTCTGAAAGGGATTGACTATTCTAGATAGCATTAAGAACATTCATGATTTGTGGAAAGAGGTCAAAATACCAACATTAATAGGAGTTTGGAAGAAGTTGTTTCCATGGATGACTTGGAGGGGCTTAAGACCTCAGTGGAGGAAGTAACTGCAGATGTGGTGGAAACAGCAAGAGAACTAGAATTAGAAGCAGAGCTTGAAGACGGGGCTGAACTGCTGCAATCTCATAAAAACTGAATGAATGAGGAGTTAACTTCTATGCTTGAACAATGAAAGTGGTTTCTTGAGATGGATCTAGTCCTAGTGAAGATACAGTGAAACCTATTAAAATGACAACAATGACATCCTAATGATCATCTGAGCCTTTAGCGAGTTGTAATCTTTTTGCTGGTGGAGGCTCTTGATGTTGATGGCTGACCAAGCGGTGGTTGCTGAAGGCTGGGGTGGCTGTGGCAATTTTTAAAAATAAGCAACCTCAAACTGTGGGGCTTGAGCAATCCTCTTCCCTTGGCCTCCCAAGTGGCTGACACTATAGGCACCTGCCGCAATGCCCACTTGTTTTTCAATTTTTAGTAGAGACCGGGTTCTCACTCTTGTTCAGGCTAGTCTTGAACTCTTGAGGTCAAGCAATCCACCCACCTCGGCCTCCCAGAGTGCTAGAATTATAAGTGTCAGCCATTGTGCCTGACCAACAATTTTGGAAGTATTTTATAAATAACTTATGATCTGGGGAATTTCTGATAATTACCAGGAATTCTGATTTCTTATTCCTGAATCCCGAAGGTAAATGTCAGTCAGAAATTTGGAAACCATGCTCCAGTCTCAAGAGGATCCAACTCCGAGTTAGGGGACTGAGTGATCAAGTTTTGTGGGAGTAGGATGCTGGCTGGGAATCTCTTAGGTTTGCGTCAGTGCCTTCTGGAAGACATTGTTCCAGGTGGAAACCTCTGCCCTGCCTCCATATGGCTTTGGCCCAAGGGGTAAATCACTGAGGGATGTGAGAATTGGAAGGGAACGCAGTGGTCGTTAGTGACTTTGCTGTCTTACGGGTTGTCTAGAGCACCAAAGACGGGGCCTCACAGCCACTGTGTCCTCAGCCATGACCCTCAGCCTCCTGCTGCCTTCACTTCTGCAGAGGGGAGACCTCACCTCCTTCCAGGGCCATCAGTTCTTCTGTCGTGTGCAGGTCGGGAGCTTTGGAAGGCAGCAGGAGATTCTTTAACTTGGCTTCTCACCGTGGAAAGTACAAAAACCTAGACATGAGTCCCCAGTCTGTCCATTAGAAGCTTTAGCATGCCGGACTTTACCTGGTCTGTCAGCATGCGTGTCTCCCCCGACCGCCGGCTATGAGGCCAGGATGGGGCACTAAAAAAAATCCTGGTTAAGTAAATAAATAAGTGACTATGTGAATAAATGAACAATTGGGAAGGCTTTTGGGAAGAAGCTGGCACCCGACAATGGCATAATCTCTGATCTTTACAAAAGCAAAAATGAGAACTTTTGGGTAAACATGATGGATTGAAAACATATGTATGTCTGTCCTCTTTCTCCAAATTCCACTTAAGAAGTTTTATTAAAAAATAAGAAAGGTGTAAACTCCTAAGGAGGAAGATAAGGGGCCTTGACAACTGTTTGTTTAGAAGACAACGAGTAAGGGGAAACTGGCTGTGAGAGCCAAGGGAGCTGAGGAAGGTGCCAGCTCCCTCAGGACGGGGGAGACCAGGCCCCCCAAGTCTGCATGAGGATGCGGAGCAGTCTGAGCCCACCCTCCTCTCCTTACCCCTTGTAGGAGGCAGGAAGTTCATTCTCTGGAGAAGCAGACCTGGATTCTAGGTACTCTGGAGGGCAGAGGAGGGCCGAGAAGGGGATGCCCTGAAATCCAGGCAAGCCTCCCCCTCATCCTGTCCTGAGACCCCTGGAACCTCCTCCACTAAGTTTTGAGCAGCCCAGTTGCTACTTTCCAGGTGGGCGATTAGAAGATTCTCTGGAAAACCTGGCCAGCCCAACAGAAAAGACCTACAGCAAGTGAAATTTGGATTCCCCCAACAAAACAAGCAGGTCTCAACCTGGTCCCTCTGCAGAGAAGCAAAACAGGCCCCGTGCCCTGTCCTTCTGCTCAGTGCAGCCCCACTCAACCCCCAGGCCAGCCCAGAGTAACCAGAGATAAACACACATGGTGTCTATGTTCAGAGTTTAGGGAAAATGTTCAGAAATAGCTTTATTTAAAACCACTACCACTCAGTTGCAGTATTAGGAGAACTTGTAGAAAGTTATTCTTATCTGCTAGGGGTGTGTGCTGAGCTTTGAACCATGCTTTTTATGAAAAAAGCTCCTATCACTTTAAATCATTAATATTCATATTGCTGTTGATTTATGTTTAATGTAATTATCTAAATTAGTTTTCACAAGTCTGGTAACCAATTCGAGAATGGGAAGGCTTACAATGTGTTTCTTGTGTTAGAAACCAAGTTTTAATGCAAATGAAGTTTCTTTTTAATCTTTGAGTGTCAGGAGAGTCTCAGAAAATACTGAGTACAGCAAAATGCAATCTGATTTGGGATTTTAAATTTTACAGTAATGAATTTACCTAGCACAGCCAATTTTCTTCCGTAAAAAGAAGACTCATATATTTTTTATTATGGGTGTTTTATTTTTAAAGGAAGGTTTATTTATGTTTAGTTTCGGGGATTTATTTTTTAGCTTATGCATTTTTTATCCATACCAGACAACTCCCAATACGAAAGACAGAGCCACGAATAAACAAACATAAATCAGAAAGAGAAAAAAGAAGTTCAGAAAAGGTAATTAATATAAGTTACAGAAGAAAACTTTAAAGCACCTTTAATGATCCTCTGAAAGATTGAGATCCATAAAATAAAGAAGATACTATTTTTAAAAAAAAGTAACACCAAGAAAATAAGAAATTGCTCTGTAATTCCAGCACTCTAGGAGTCCAGAGGAGGGGGATTGCTTAAGGCAAGAGTTTGAGACCAGCTTGGGCAACATAGTGAGATCCCAATTCTATAAAAAATTTTTTTTTTTTTTTTTTTGTAGAGACAGAGTCTCACTTTACGGCCCTCGGTAGAGTGCCGTGGCCTCACACAGCTCACAGCAACCTCCAACTCCTGGGCTTAAGCGATTCTCCTGCCTCAGCCTCCCGAGTAGCTGGGACTACAGGCGCCTGCCACAACGCCCGGCTATTTTTTGGTTGCAGTTTGGCCGGGGCCGGGTTTGAACCCGCCACCCTCGGTATATGGGGCTGGCGCCCTACCGACTGAACCACAGGAGCCGCCCTCTATAAAAAATTTTTAAAAATTAGTTGGGCATGGTGGTACACATCCATAAGTCCTGGCTACTGGAGAGGTGGAAGTGGGAGGATTGCTTGAGCCTAGGAGTTCAAGTTATAGTGAGTTGTTGTTTTTGTTGTTGTTTTGTTTTTTGTTTTTAGACAGAGCCTCAAGTTGTTGCTCTGGATAAAGCGCTGTGACATCGGGAGGCGCCTGTGGCTCAGTCGGTAAGGCATCGGCCCCATATACCGAGGGTGGCGGGTTCAAACCCGGCCCCGGCCAAACTGCAACCAAAAAATAGCCGGGCGTTGTGGCGGGCGCCTGTAGTCCCAGCTACTCGGGAGGCTGAGGCAAGAGAATCGCTTAATCCCAAGAGTTAGAGGTTGCTGTGAGCTGTGTGACGCCACGGCACTCTACCGAGGGCAGTAAAGTGAGACTCTGTCTCTACAAAAAAAAAAAAAAAAAAAGTGCTGTGACATCACAGCTCACAACAACCTCCAACTCCTGGGCTCAAGTGAGTCTCCTGCCTCTGCCTCCCAAGTAGCTGGGACTATAGGCGCCCACCACAACACCTGGCTATTTTTCGGTTGTAGCCGTCATTGTTGTTTGGCGGGCCCGGGCTGGATTTGAACCCCCCAGCTCAGGTGTATGTGGTGCCTTAGCTGCTTGAGCCACAGGCGCCGAGCCATAAAAAGAGTTTTGATTACACTACTGGGCAACAGAGAGAAAACCTGTGTCTTAAAAAGAAAAAAAATGGCCATAATACAGTTAGTAGCAGAGTTGGAATATAAACTCATGGAAATATCTCAAGAAGTAGAACAAAAAGATGGAGATACAGAAAATAAGACAGGTCAAATATCATACTAAAGAAGTTTCAGTGAGAGTGGAAGAGACCAGAGAAAATTGAGATGTCGTCAGTACACTAATATGAGAAATATTTTCAGCACCAAGGTCATAAGTCAGTATTTTGAAAGGACTCATGGAACGCTCAGCAAGAAGGATGAAAAAAGACCTGGATGAAGGGCACTTGATCCTGAATTGTCAAAACATCAAGAATAAAGAGACAATCCTAATAGCTCGTTGTGTAGTGGAATAAGTGATGTGCAAAGATCAGTAATGAGGATGGAGGACGTTTTTTATCTACAGCACTGGAAGCTAGAAGACCTTTGAAATCACAGGGGAAATTTTCTCCAAGCTCAAATTCAATTCCCAGTCAAATTTGGAATGTTGTGAGGACAGATTGAAGGCATTTCAGATATATAAAGTTTTTATAAAGGCATTTTCAGATATATAAGGTTTTTATAAAGGCATTTTCAGATATATAAGGTTTGCTGCCTCATCTGGAAGCTACTGGGGCAAACCAAGATGAGGGAGCAAAACAAGAAAGAGAAAGATAAAAACCGCAAGAAACTCAGGAGAGAGAGAGAAATCTCCAGAATAAGGTTGAAGGGAAATCCCCTGATGGCAGCTCTGAGCTCCCAGACCCACATCAGAGAAGGCAGCAGTGGATGGAGAAGGGATATCTCTGAGAAAAAAAACCAATACTGCCTATTACGCAGATGTCCAATCACATGGCCCCCCAGAGTGGGGGGAGATTTTGGAGAAAAATGAGGCTGAGGCGGGAGGATTGCTTGAGCCCAGGAGTTTGAGGCTGCAGTGAGCTATGGGGATGCCACTGTACTCTAGCCTGGGCAACACAGCAAGACTCTGTCTCAGGAAAATAAAAAAAGTAAGACAAGTTTTTAGCTCCCACATCTGTGTGAGAACATATGATACTTGTCTTTCTATACCTGGCCTATTTCACTTAACATAATTATCTCTAGTTTCATCCATGTTGCTGCAAATGACAGAATTTCATTCTTGTTAATGGCTGGATAGTATTCTGTTGTGTTTATACAAGGTTGGATAATTAAGTCTCAAACTCCTCCTAGAAAAAGTAGTTCATATGTACCTCCTTGCTGAGTATCACTTACGGTCACCTTCAAAGTACTCCCCCTAGGAAGCTATGTACCAATGCCAGCACCTAGTCCACCCTTCAAAGCACTTTTTCTAGGATGCGTTTGGGAACTCAATGGTCTGACCTTGTATACCATGTTCATTTTTATCCACTCTTCTGTTAATGGACGTGCAGATTAGTATTGTACCTTCAGTATTGTGAACAGTGCTGTAATAAACAAGTGGGTGCAGTATCTCTTTGAGATATGATTTCCTTCCTTTGGATAAATACTTATTAGTGGTTTTGATGGATCACAGGGTAGTTATAATTTTAGTTTTATGAGAAGCCTCCATACTGTTTTACATAATTGCTATGCTAATTTACATTTCCGCCAATGGTAGATGAGTTCTCTTTTCTCCACACCCTCACTAGCATTTTTTTTTTTGTCTTTTGATAATAGCCATTCTAACTGGCTACTGTGGTTTTGATTTGTATTTCCCTGGTTATTAGTGATGTTGAACATTTTTTCATATATTTGTTGGCCATTTCTATGTCTTCTTTTGAGAACTATCTATTCAGATTCTATATCCACTTTTTTTTTTTTTTTTTGAGACAGAGTCTCAAACTGTCACCCTGGGTAGAGTGCTATGGTGTCACAACTCACAGCAACCTCAACCTCTTAGGCTTAGGTGATTCTCCAGCCTCAGTATCCCACGTAGCTGGGACTACAGGTGTCCACCACAATGCCCAGCTATTTGGGGGCTGTAGTTGTCATTGTTGTTTGGCAGGCTGGGGCTGGATTCGAACCCCCCAGCTTTGGTGTACGTGGCTGGCACCCTAGCTGCTTGAGTTACAAGCACTGATCCTAATATCCACTTTTTAATGGGATTATTTGGGGATTTTTTGCTATTGAGTTCTTTGTATATTCTGGATATTAATTGCTTGTCAGATGAATAGTGAATATTTTCTCCTGCTCTCCAGGTTATCTCTTCACTTTGCTGTTTTCTTTGCTGTGCAGCAGCTTTTTGGGTTGAAACAGTTTTATTCATCTATTTTAATTATTGCCTATGCTTTTGAAATCTTAGCCATAAAATCTTTGCCTAGGCCAATGCCTTAAAGTATTTCCCCTGTTTTCTTCTACTATTTTTATAGTTTGGGCCTGACTTTTAAGTCTCTAATCCATTTGCGTTTATTTTTGTGTATTATGAGAGTTAGTGGTCTAGCTTCTTTCTCTTGCATATAGATATCCAGCTTTCCCAACAACATATATTAAACAGATTTTTCTCCCTGTATGTTCTGGGTTCCTTTGTAAAAAATCTATTGGCTGTAAATACATGATTTCTGGATTCTCTTTTCTATTGGTCCGTGTGTCTGTTTTTATACGAATACTATGTTGTTTGGTTATTATGGCTCTGTAGTATATTTTGAAGTCCAGTAGTATGATGCTTCTAGCTTTGTTCTTTTTGCTCAGTATTGTGTTGGCTATTTGGGGTCTTTTGGGGTTCCATACAAACTTTAGGATTGTTTTCCCTATTTTTATGAAGAATGTCATTGGTATTTTGGTAGGGTTGCAATGAATCTGCAGATTGCTTTGGGAAGTACAGTCATTTTTGTCAATATTAATTTTTTCCAATCCATGGGCATGAGATGTTTTCATTTGTTTGTGTCCTCTTCAATTTCTTTCATTGTGATTTTGTAGTTTCCATTGTAGAGGTCTTTCATATCCTCAGCTAAATTTATTCCTAAGTACCTTAGTTTTTTTGTAGCTAGTGTAAATGGATTTGATGTCTCAGCTTGTTCATTATTGGTGTACAGAAATGCTATTCCTTTTTGTATGTTGATTTTATAGTTTGCAACTGTTTAACAGTTCTAAGAGTTTTTTGATGGAGTCTTTAGGTTTTTCTATAAACAAGATCATGTCATCTGCAAAGAAAGATAATTTGACTTCTACTTTTTAAATTTGGATTTCCTTTGTTTGCCTAATTGTTGTGGCTACGACTTCCAGAGCTATATTGCATCAGAGTGGTGAAAGTGGGCACCCTTGTCAGTTCTACTTTTTTTTTCTTTTTTATTTTTTTGAGACAGAGCTTCAAGCTGTTGCCCTGGTAGAGTACCGTAGCATCGCAGCTCACAGCAACCTCCAACTCCTGGGCTCAAGCGATTCTCCTGCCTCCACCTCCCAAGTAGCTGGGACTACAGGCACCCGCCACAATGCCCGGCTGTTTTTTGGTTGCAGCTGTCATTGTTGTTTGGCGGACCTGGACTGGATTCGAACCTGCTAGCTCAGGTGTATGTGGTTGGTGCCTTAGCCACTGGCGGGGCCATAGGCGCTGGGCCGTCTGTTCTAGTTCTTAAGGAAAAGGTTTTAGCTTTTCCTCATTCAGTGAGCTGTGGGATTGTCATATGTGGCCTTGGGTGAAGCACGATGTGGGCATTTCCACAGTGGCTGCCACTGCTGTCTTGCTGGTTTGCTTTCTGCGCCAGTGCAATACCGGGCTTGCCTGAGGGCCACAGTTTCTAGGGCCCACTTGCCACTGAAATTTATCTGGGGAGCAGTGCTGCTTTAGTCACCTGGTGATGGAGGGGCCAGGACTCAGGCTTCCCCCACCTGGACAGTGGATTACCCTCTGGCCTGGGGAGGTTGACCTGCTCCCTCTACAGACCCCAGCCCAGAATCTTGGGCTGCAGGAGCTCTGCACAGAGCTGTGTTCCATTGTGGCGGGGCCAGCACTAAGTTCAAATTCAAAGCCCCACACTCACTTCCCTTTCCCTCCCTCAGGCAGGCAGTTTCTCCCTCAGCGCTGCAGGGATTGGGAGGAGTGGTTTAGGCAGTGTGGGACTATTCTTCCCACCCTCTCCAATGCATCTCTAACTCTTTCAAGGTGCTTTCTTGCATGGATAGTTGCTCCATTTGATGTTCCTGTAGGAGATGGTTGCTGGGTGGTTCTACCTGGCCATTTTGCTCTGCCCTTCTCCAAGGTAAATTAAAATAATTAAAGGGAATAAGGTGGTTGTTCCAGAGGTTGGAGCTGAGAGTTGGAGAACGATTGTCTTTCTTCTTTTACAGATTTATTTCCAAAGGATAAAACACTTAACACAATTTAAATACAAGTCCAACAGAATTACTCTGTCAAAGTCAGCAATCATGGCAAAATATGTTCTCGCTTCCAGACACTCGCCAGTATCATCTGAGTCTTCTCTCAGTGAAGCAGAAGGGTCTGATTTTTTATTCAGATACATCTTTCCTATCTGCAATGTAATCTACAATCTCTTGTGGACACATTAACTTTTCTGCATCCATATCAGGAATTTCAAACCCAAATTCATCTTCCATGGCCATGATAATCTCCACTTGGTCCAAACTGCCTAAGCCCAGGTCTTTCATAAAATGATAATTTACTGAGAGCTTCTTTGGGTGTCAATCTTGTCATAGAGTTTCAAGACGTAAAGAACACGGTCCTTGATTTTCTCTAGTGTCAAAGGGGGAGCGTCACTGTACTGGCAGCACAACTGTGTAACTTGATCTGGAACCTGTGTGAGCACTGAGGATGGCTGTGAAGCTCCAGGCCTTCTCCAGCTCCCCGTGGGGCACAGCACAGGGCTGGTCGGCCGGAGCTAGCGTGGGGATGGGCTGTGGGCAGGCAGTGGACACAGGAGTAAAGGACATGAGTTGCCACGGCTACAGTGCAGGACAATTGTTCTAAGCCTTTACATACTATTTAAATTTGGAATGCATGTAGCCTGTAGTATAACCTCAAATATAAAAGTTAATGGCAATGCTTCAAAATTCTTGTTCCTTTCAATTTTATACTTCATTACAATCATGCCCTCTCTCCTCAGAAATCAGTTCATCAAACATCTAAGGGAGACTCAAGTCCCCTGAAGCCACCAGAGTTCCTGAAGGCAGAAAGCAGCCCCCCATACTCCCTCCTAAGAGATAAAGCCAGCCACTTGCTCACTGGATGGTCAAGCTCAAGGCTTGTTCCCACACCTTCCTTCTAAGCTGCTGGGCTCCTGCCAGACTCAGTTCCTTACTAAATCAAAGCAGCAATCTCCTGCTCACCCCCACCCCCAGCATAGTTCAGCCAGACCGACTTTACAGGAAGATTCATTAAACTGGAGGAACCTGCAAAGTGGGAAACACACACACACCTCCGACCACAAGGCGTCTTCAAATGCTTTTGTCCTCTGGAGAGCAGGGAACGGATGAGCGGCTCGGGGAGATGCCAGATGGGAAACTCATTACAGATGTGAGTTTCAGAAGAAGAGGGACACTTGGAGACCTGTGTGTTTCAGGAGTTTGGGGGTTTTCATGTGTTGCCTGGAAACCAGAGACCAAATAGGAAACAGGAAGCCCCAGGAGAGAGAGGCTGAAATACTTCAGCATCATTTCCAGAGGTGAAGGCTGCTCACCAAGGCGAGGGCAGCCCTGGTCCTTGGTTCTCCTCAAGCCTCAGATCATCAGCACTCCTTCCCTCGCATCCCTCCTCACCCCCCCAATTTGACTTTGCACCTCTGGGAGGTAGCGGTAAGCTTCCAAAGGGTTGGGGGAGCCCAGATACACACATGTACACACTCACACACACACACACACACAGAGCTGTAAAGCCACTTCCTGGCACTGATTTCTGATGAAATGGACACTGTAGCAGAAACATCATCTCACACCTCTGGTTTCTTGCAGCTGCAGCCGCTGCCTGCATGGGGTATTGACTTCTCACTTCCATTTGTGTGACCTGGGTGAGGCTGGGCCTGTCTGAGTCCCTCCCAGAATCCACAGCTGAAGTGGATTGTGGCCAAGCTTGGAAGATTCTCAGGGCACAAAGGAGTCTAGCAGGCATCCTCAAACTTTTTAAACAGAGGGCCAATTCACTGTCCCTCAGACTGTTGGAGGGCCGGACTATAGTTTAAAAAAAAAACTCTGAACAAATTCCTATGCACACTGCACATATCTTATTTTGAAGTAAAAAAACAAAACAGGAACAAATACAATCACACCGCCTCATGTGGCCTGCAGGCCTCAGTTTGAGGACCCCTGGCTAGAGCATAAAACCCAATTGACCTCCACGCGGGGCCTCTGCTGAACATGCCAGCTGTATCTTTCTGTGCTATGGATACAGGCCTCATAAACGGGGTCCCCTGTAGTTTGCCTTGCTGGTCCCTGCCCCTTGCACTCAGTCTCTCCACTGCCTCGGTTACTCCAAACCCACTCCAAATTCCAAGCTTCCCACCCAAGGCCTTCTTGGGGGCTGCAGTTTCTGGTGCTCACCCCTCCTTCACAGCCTGCAGCTCTGTGACTGCAATTCTCATTGGGTACTAGCACCTGTGTACCTGAGTGTGTGGGGGCATGCCTGTGGCATGAACTTCAGAGTCAGGCAGACCTTGGCTTTCCATCACCAATTGGAGCTGGGGGACTCCTATAGCCTGTTTTTTTTTTTTTTTTTTTTGAGACAGAGCCTCAAGCTGTCACCCTGGGTAGAGTGCCATGGCATCACAGCTCACAGCAACCTCCAACTCCTGGGCTCAAGTGATTCTCTTGTCTCTGCCTCCCAAGTAGCTGAGACTACAGGCGCCCGCCATAACGCTCGGCTATTTTTTGGTTGCAGCCGTCATTGTTGTTTGGTGGGCCCAGGCTGGCTTCGAACCCGCCAGCTCAGGTGTATGTGGCCAGCGCCTTAGCTGCTTGAGTCACAGGCGCTGAGCCTATAGCCTTTTTTTAACCTGGTAAAACATGGACAATCATTTCCTCTCGGGGGGCTATGAGAATTAGGGGGGAGAAAATATCTGGGTCTGGCCTAGACATTACTCCAAAGAAGATACACAAAGGGTCAAAAAGCATATGACGAGATGCTCAACATTTTCATCCCTCAGGGAATTAAAATTAAAACTACAACGAAATACCACTTTACATCTACAAGAGTATCTATAATAATAAAAAAGAAAACCAGAAAATGACCAGTGTTAACAAGGACGTGGAAATCAGAACCTTGGTGCTTTGCTGGTGGGACTGTAAAATGGAGCAGCTGCGGAAAAGAGTTTGGCTGTTCATTAAAAAGCAAAGCATCAAGTCACCGTATGACCCAGCAATTCTGCTGTTAGGCACATACACCAAAGAATTCAAAACAAAAACAAAAAGCAAGGATTCAAAAAAAGTCTCATATGCAAAAGTTCACAGTAACATTATTCACAATAGCCACAAGATAGAAACAATCTACATGTTCACCAGCTGGTAAGTGGGTAAATAAAATGTGGTGTATCCACACAATGGAATATTATTTATTCTTATTCACAAGAAGGAGCGAAGGACTGAAACATACCACGACCTGAACTAACGCCGAGTGAAGAAGCCAGAAACAAAAGGTCACATATTGTACTGTACCATGTACACGAAATGTCCAGAATAGATAAATGCACAAAAACAGAAAGCAGGTTAGTGGTTGCCAGGGACTGGAGGGACAAGGAAAGGGGAATTATTGCTTGATGTGTACAGGGTTTCTTTTGGGGGTGATAAAAGTGTTTTGGAACTAGAGGTGATTGTACAACATTGTGAAAGTACTAAATGTCACTGAATTTTATACTTTAAAATGTTTAGTTTTATGTTATGTGAATTTCGCCTCAATTGAAAAGGAATCTCAGGCAGATGCAGTGGCTTACACCTGTCATCCTAGTACTTTGGGAGGCTGAGGCAGGAGGATCGATTGAGCCCAGGAATTGGAGACTAGCCTGGGCAATATAGTGGGACCCCATCTCTACAAAAAATGTAAAACTTAGCTGGGTGTGGTAGCATGCACCTGTATGCCACCCACACTACTTGGGAGGCTGAGGCAGAAGGACTGCTTGATCCCTGGAGTTGGAGATTGCAGGGAGCTGTGATCTCACCACTTTTTCTCCAGTCTGTCTTTTACTCATCTAATTGCCATTAGAAATATTATAATGTAAATGGAACTTTACCCTAGAAGTGAGTCGATGTAACCTAAAAATTTGTACCCTCATATTAATTTGAAATTAAAAAAAAGAAAAAATAGGGTGGCGCCTGTGGCTCAGTGAGTAGGGCACAGGCCCCATATACTGAGGGTGGCAGGTTCAAACCCGGCCCCAGCCAAACTACATTAAAAAAAAAATAGCTGGGCATTGTGGCGGTCGCCTGTAACCTGTAGTCCCAGCTACTTGGGAGGCTGAGGCAAGAGAATCACCTAGGCCCAAGAGCTGGAGGTTGCTGTGAGCTGTGACGCCACAGCACTCTACTGAGGGTGACAAAATGAGACTCTGTCTCTATTAAAAAAAAAGAAAGAAAAAATATATTTATAATTTAGCTAGGCATGGCAGCACACTCCTGTAGTTCCAGCTACTCTGGAGGCTAAGGCAAGAGGATCGCTTGACCCCAGGAGTTTGAGGTTGCCGTGAGTTAAGATGCCATGGGACTCTACCCAGGGGCAAAAGAGTGAGACACTGTCTCAAAAAAAAAAATAAATAAATAACCCAACCAAACAAAACTTATAATCTTTTCAGCAAACACGGGACTAGACAGCCATGGGGGTACTTTGGTTTTAGCCTCTTTGTAGAAAGCTCCCTCTTAGGAGAGGGCACATAAGGACCCATCGACATTAACCAGTCTTGGGACCAGGACATTTCAGTGAGAAAACAGCTACATTAATGTCAACAAATTGTCTTGTCACACAGGGGAATGCCCTGAATCTTTAAACTAATCCAGCTCTATACCAGAGCATGCAGAGAATATGCCCAATCTCTGCTTGGTCCTCTTTGAGGAGGAGTCTTAGAGAAGGCAGGAGGTGCCAGGAAATGGTTCAATATGTTTAGAATGAAAAATGGAAAAAGAGGTAGATTCCAAAACTGACATACTTGAACCTCGGCAAAACCTTTTGAAAAGGTTATTAAATAGACGATTTGTAAACCTTTAGCAGAGGAAATGGTCTCACTTCCTTTAATACTGGGGTCACCAGACTGGAGGATCAGTGAGAAGTTAGAGAGACTCTGGAGTGCAACGTGGACCTCAACAAAGACTCTCGTTACACCCTCTAGATCAGTGGTTCTCAACCTTCCTAATGCCGCGACCCTTTAATACAGTTCATGTTGTGGGGACCCCAACCATAAAATTATTTTTGTTGCTACTTCATAATTGTAATTTTGCTACTGTTATGAATCATAATGTAAATATCTGATATGCAGGATGTATTTAGGGGACCCCCAAAGGGGTCGTGACCTACAGGTTGAGAGCCACTGTTGTAGATCAAGATGGAGAAATGTCATCCAGATGGCAACCTGGTTAGACAGGCTAAGCTGGTTCAACAAACGTTCCCTAAGAGTGTTTATTAATGGAATTCTATCAAGGGGGATAGGAAGGGATCAAGGCAACCCTCAACTAACATGTGCCAAGTGGATCTAGCCTGGCCTCATCACATTCCACACTGGAATAACTTGTAGGATGAAGCAGAGCCATGTCTGGAAGCATAGCATGTGCCACTGAGCTGACGGTAGGGAGGAAGATGGCTTGGGCCAGACACTGACCCCATGTCTGCTTAGGAGCACTTTCGCATCCTAAAAAGATGCAGGTTATGACACTCCCATGATGTGACTACAGGCCTTGTGTTTCTGTTGCTGAGTAGAATTGCCAGGGAAGAAAGGAGAATATTTTTAGGGTGTGTGTGCGTGTGTCTGATTTCAATCCATGTGAGAGATAAGAGGAAGAAGAAATGAAAGGAACCTTGTTTTGAGTCACTGAGGTAGTGGGGATATTTATTACTGTGGAATAGCCTAGCTCATCTTGACTGATCTAATAGGCCCTCAATAAATATTTGCTGAAAAGCTGTCAATGAATCCTTGTGTAGTCTTCATAAAACCCTGAGTTAAAGAACCCCACTCTAGGTATTGATATATATATTTATTATATTATATATAATGTTATATATTATAATACATATGATTATCTTTTGAGTGTAAAGCATTTAAAAGTTTACAAGGCACCGATCTAAGCATTTTACATGTACTTACCCACTTAATTCTCTCACTAACCCTATGACAAAAGTGCTATTATTCTTCCCATTGTTCAAATGAGGACACTGAAGCCCAGAGAGATTGAGAGGTTAATGTCAGACCCACCGGACTCCACTTGACTTTTATCTTTTTTATGAGACAGAGTCTTATTATGTCACCATTCGTAAAGGGCTGTGGTGTCACAGCTCACAGCAACCTCAGACTCTTGGGCTTAAGTGATTCTCTTGCTTCAGCCTCCTAAGTAGCCAGGACTATAGGCGCCTGCCACAATGCCTGGCTATTTTTTGTTGTAGTTGTCATTATTGTTTAGCTGGCCTGGGCCGGGTTGGAACCTGCTAGCCTCAATGCATGTGACCAGTGCCATAACCACTGTGCTATAGGCACCGAGCCTCCACTTGACTTTTAATCAACATTGTGGAGCTCACAGTAGGTGAACCCAGGCAAGCAGCTTCCAACAAGCCACAGTCAGGTAATGCTACCTGGCCGCTGAATACCTGCAGCCATCATTTCCTCGGCCACTTGGTGTGCAGCCTCTGGGTGGGGAGCAAACAGGAGGCGTGTTTAGCTGCAGGGAGAGGGGCAGACAACTTGCTAACCTGCCAAGCTGGGGGATGGGACACCTGGATGACTCCATGTCTGGTTAACATCTCAAGATACTTTAAGGGGTTTGGCTGCCAGTAAAATCCCCCAAAACGTGCTTTGGGGGAAAAACACCCAATCAGAAAAAACAAAAAACCCAACCCCCTCCCTTGCCTTTTAATTTTTAAATCCCTGTGCATTCTATGGGAAAATTCGATCCATATGTCTCTCAGTCTTTCATACAGTGAAATGTTTCCTAGGGAGTATTTGACTTCCAAAAACCTCAGAGCCTTCCCCCACTTGCCTCTCCCTGTCTCCTGCATTACCCCATCGCTCCAACACGTCAGAAACAGAAATTCACATCCTGGCGAACCTCGTGTGAAACGCTAAGGCTGTACTGTGAGACGCTGGACACTGAGCAGCCTCAGAGCCGCGTCCCAGGCCGGACATTCCGGACCCCTTACCCAGCTCGCGGGCGTCCCACTCCCTGTTGGAACAATGGGTACAGCTTGTGGGGCCGCACTATCTCTTTACATGCTTGGAGTGAGAACAACCAGACTGGCCAGTGTGAAACCAGATGGAGAGTCGCATTTGTTCAGGGGCTGGAGCCCAGGCCCACGAACGTGTCGCAGTGGCCTCACCCACTCCCGGTGGTGGCGCCTCCTAATGGCAGAGCGTGCAGCGCGGCAGGTCTGAAATGCAGGCTTCCAGGGGAGCTCCAGCCAGGCTCCAGGAGGCGGAAGTGATGATAATTATTAATGCCTGACATGTGTGTGGCACTTCATACTTTCAGAAATGCTGTCAGCAGCTTGATGTTGCCAGTTTTTTGGAGCCAGAAAACTTGCCTTTGGATTCTTTGTCCTAGTGGTACAACCCAGGCAAATCATCTCAGCTCTCTGAGCCTCAATTTATTCTCTGTGAGTCCCGTGAGAAAATGTCATTGAACATCTTTTCTATTTTTTTTTTTTTTTAGAGACAAAGTCTTATCTTGTCATCCCAGGTAGAGTGCTGGGGCGTCACGGCTCACAGCAACCTCCAGCTCTCTCCCAAGTAGCTGGAACTACAGGTGCCCACCACAACGCCTGGCTATTTTTTTGTTGTTGTTGTTGCAGTTTGGCCGGGGCCGGATTTGAACCCGCCATATACCCTCGGTATATGGAGCCAGCGCCCTACCCACTGAGCCACCGGCGCCACCCTGCTAAGGGTGCTGCCGCTCAGAAGATACCTCATCTCATTCGGCGCTCAGGGCCTGGCACCCTCAACAATGACAGACAAATGTTTAGTTTTCCATGTTTTTTCCTTTTTTCAGAAATGAAAACAGATGGTGTCACTCTCTGGCTTACCCTCCTGTCTTGGGTGCCCTCCATTGTCAGACAGTATGCGTGGCCCCTGCATCCCAGGTGCCGGGCCCATTTCTAGGAGGGACCAGGGGGCCCTGAGGGAGATGGCACCCCTAGGGAAGACAAGCGAAAGCAGAGCTTGGGTTGGTTGTTCAAAGGAGGGGTGGCTTTCAGTACTTCTGAGGAGTCCTAGCAGGAAGGCCAAGAGACAAAAAGGATGGGGTGGCTTCCCCAGTGCTCTGCAGGACATGGGAGGGCCCAGCAGCTCGGCTCTCAGGTGCTCCATCTGCGGGCTTTGGGGAGTGCTTGATGGTAGACACGTTTGCAGGAAATGGGAGAGAGATGTGGCAAGAGCAGGGCCAGAGGCACAGTGCTGTCTTCACATATGTTGATATGACCCGCGGAAGCCGAGAATTATAATACCAGGTGGAGGCAGATAGAGACCTATGAGGCTCCTCAGGCTCACGCGCATGGGAAGCTGGGTCCCACGATAAGGCTCAAATACTCAGCACAGCACATGAGGCATGGCTGGGTCCCTACTTGTCCCTTCCCTGCAGAACCCAGTTCTTGCCACCTCCATCTCTGTGCCTGTGCCCAGCCTGCTCCCCACCCACCCGGCAACACCTGCACCAGCATGTGGTACACTGGGATGCAGCCTTCAAGCCTCAGTTCAGGCTCCAGCCCTGCTGCTAGCCTTTCCTGACCTGCTTTGCTAAAATATCTCCGTCCCTCCTGGCCAGCCACCTTCCAACCCAGCACTGGCTGCCATTAGCTCCTTCAGAGCAAACTCCTCTTTTCTCCTTAGGGCTCAGCAGAATGCTTGACAGACATTGGTGGAAAGGGTGTATAAAAAATGAATTGATGGGTGGCACCTGTGGCTCAAGGAGTAGGGTGTCGGTCCCATATGCCAGAGGTGGTGGGTTCAAATCCAGCCCTGGCCAAAATAAAAATAAATAAATAAATAAATAAATAAAATAAAGTGAGCCTTTCTTTAAAAAAAAAAAAAAATGAATTGATAAGGGGGGAGGCTGGGGGACTCGCCCAGGACCACCTAGTATTCAAACCAGGATCAAAATGCTAATCTTCACCAGCAGCAGCGTGTCAGTGTTCCGTCCTTCCGCCTGCCTCCAGGTTCCTGCAGAGATGAAGTCCCCGCACATACAGCCCTACAGGGCCTGCTGTTTGCAAACAGCGCACTCTCTCTTAGTGAGTAAGTGGGGTGGGCAGGGTGGAAGGCACCCTGTGTGCACTGCCACAGCCAAGGCCCCTCTGCCCATTGCAGGGTCCTCAGCTTCACAAGCTCCCTTGGGCAATGCTGGCCACTCCTGGCTCTGATCCCACTGGGCTCTCAGGGTGCCTCTTTCTGAGCAGGAATGAAAGTCTCACAAAACCGAGGGAGCCTAAACCAGCCTGTGCAATGCAAGTCTCCTGAGGAGATGCCTCCAGGTGAGTTGTGTTTTTGCTGCACATTAGCATCACCTGAGGAGCTTTGCAACCCACCAGCACCCAGGCTTCCCCCCTTATCAAGTATATCAGAATCTCCAGGGTGGGGGGGGAAACCCAGGCATCAGTCTTTTTATTATTATTATTTTTTTTTATTGTTAAATCATAGCTGTGTACATTAGTGCAATCAAGGGGTACAATGTGCTGGTTTCATATACAATCTGAAATATTCTCATCAAACTGTTTAACGTAGCCTTCATGGCATTTTCTTATTGTATGTAGACATTTGTATTCTGCCTTTAGTAAGTTTTGCCTATACCCATTCTAAGGTGCACCGTAGGTGTGGCCCCACCCATTACCCTCCCTCCACCTTAACCTCCCCTCTCCGTTCCCCTTCCTTGGTCCTTTCCTCATAGTCTTGTGCTATAGTTGGGTCATAGCCTTCATGTGAAAGCTATAATTTAGCTTCATAGTAGGGCTGAGTACATTGGATACTTTTTCTTCCATTCCTGAGATACTTTGCTAAGAAGAATATGTTCCAGCTCCATCCATGTAAACATGAAAGAGGTAAAGTCTCCATCTTTCTTTAAGGCTGCATAATATTCCATGGTATACATGTACCACAATTTGCTAGTCCATTCGTGGGTCGATGGGCACTTGGGCTTCTTCCATGACTTAGCAATTATAAATTGGGCTGCAATAAACATTCTGGTACAGATGTCTTCGCTATATTGTGATTTTTGGTCTTCTGGGTATAAACCTAGTAAAGGAATTATAGGATCGAATGGCAGGTCTATTTTTAGGTCTCTAAGTATTCTCCAAACATCCTTCCAGAAGGAACGTATTAGTGTGTATTCCCACCAGTAGTGTAGAAGTGTGCCCTTTTCTCCACATCCACGCCAACATCTCTGGTTTTCGGATTTTGTTATGTGGGCTACTCTTACTGGGGTTAGGTGATATCTCAAAGTAGTTTTGATTTGCATTTCTCTGATGATTAAGGATGATGGGCTTTTTTTCGTGTGTTTGTAGATCGTGCATCTGTCTTCTTTAGAGAAGTTTCTCTTGAAGTCCTTTGCCCACCCTGAGATGGGATCATGTGTTATTTTCTTGCTAATATGTTTGAGTTCTCTGTGGATTCTGGTTATTAGACCTTTATCAGAGGTATAACCTACAAATATTTTCTCCCATTCTGCTGTCTGCTTGCTTTACTTACTATGTTCTTGGCTGTGCAGAAGCTTTTTAGTTTGATCAGGTCCCAGTAGGGTATTTTTGATACTGCTTCAATTGCCTGGGGAGTCCTCCTCATAAATATTCACCCAGGATGATTCCTTCAAGAGTTTTCCCTGCACTTTCTTCAAGTATTTTTATAGTTTCATGTCTTAAGTTTCAATCTTTTATCTAGTGACAGTCTATCTTAGTTAATGGTGAAAGGTGTGGGTCCAGTTTCAATCTTCTACAGGTTGCCAGCCAGTTTACCCAGTACCATTTGTTAAATAGGGAGTCTTTTCCCCACTGAATGTTTTTAATTGGCTTGTCAAAGATCAAATAATGGTAAGTAGCTGGATTCATCTCTTGGTTCTCTATTCTGTTCCAGACATCTACTTCTCTGTTTTTTGTGCCAATACCATGCTGTTTTGATCACTATAGATTTATAGTACAGTCTCAGGTCTGGTAGCGTGATTGTTTCTGCTGTGTTTTTATTGCTGAGTAATGTTTTGGCTATTCGAGGTTTTTTCTTATTCCATATAAAACGAAGTATTATTTTTTCAAGATCTTTAAAATATGACAATGGAACTTTAATAGGAATTGCATTAAAATTATATATTGCTTTGGGTAGTATAGACATTTTAACAATGTTGATTCTTCCCAGCCATGAGCATGGTATGTTTTTCCATTTGTTAACATCTTCAGCTATTTCTTTTTTTAAAGTTTCATAGTTCTCTTTGTAGAGATTTTTCATGTCCTTTGTTAGGTATACTCCCAAATATTTCATCTTCTTTGGCACTACTGTGAAAGGAATAGAGTCCTTGACTATTTTTTGGGCTTGGTTATTGTTGGTATATATAAAGGCTACAGATTTATGGGTGTTGATTTTGTAGCCTGAGACATTGCTATATTCTTTGATCACTTCTAAAAGTTTTGTAGTAGAATCCCTAGTGTTTTCCAGATATATGATCATATCATCTTCAAAGAGTGAAAGTTTGATCTCTTCTGACCCTATGTGGATACCCTTGATTGCCTTTTCTTCCCTAATTGCAATGGCTAAAACTTCCATTACAATGTTAAAGAGCAATGGAGACAATGGGCAACCTTGCCTCGTTCCTGATCTGAGTGGAAATGATTTTAATTTAACTCCATTCAATACAATATTGGCTGTGGGTTTGCTGTAGATGGCCTCTATTAGTTTAAGAAATGTCCCTTCTATACCAATTTTCTTAAGTGTTCTGATCATGAAGGGATGCTGGATATTATCAAAAGCTTTTTCTGCATCAATTGAAAGAATCATATGGTCTTTATTTTTAAGTTTGTTTATGTGTTGGATTACATTTATAGATTTACATATATTGAACCAGTCTTGAGACCCTGGGATAAATCCCACTTAGTTGTAGTGTATAATTTTTTTGATGTGTTGTTGGATTATGTTTGTTAGGATGGTATTGAGTATTTTTGCATCAATATTCATTAGTGATATTGGTCTATAATTTTTTTTTCTTGCTGGGTCTTTTCCTGGTTTGGGGATCAAGGTGATGTTTGCTTCGTAGAATGTGTTGGGTAATATTTTTCTATATTTTGGAAGAGGTTTAGTAATATAGGTACTAGTTCTTCTTTAAAGGTTTGCTAGAATTCTGACGTAAAGCCATCTGGTCCTAGGCTTTTCTTTTTAGGGAGATTTTGTATAGTTGATGCTATTTCAGAACTTGATATAGGCCTGTTCAACATTTCGTCTTCATTCTGGCTAAGTGTTGGTAGGTGGCGTACTTCCAGGTATTGGTCGATTTCTTTCAGATGTTCATATTTTTGAGAGTAGATTTTCTTGTGGTATTTGTTATGGATTTTTTGAATTTCTGAGGGGTCTGTTATTATTTCATCGTTACCATTTCTGATTGATGAAATTAGAGATTTTACTCTTTTATTCCTGGTTAGGTTGGCCAAAGGTTTATCTATTTTATTGATCTTTTCAAAAAACCAACTTTTAGATTTATTGATCTGTTGTATAATTCTTTTGTTTTCAATTTCATTTCATTCTGCTCTGATTTTGGTTATTTCTTTTCTTCTGCTGGGTTTGGGGTTGGAGCGTTTTTCCTTCTCCAGTTGCTTGAGATGTCCCATTAAGTTATTAACTTCCACTCTTTCCGTTCTCTTGAGGAAGGCTTGTAGTGCTATAAATTCCCCTCTTAGGACTGCCTTTGCAGTATCCCAGAGGTTCTGGTCATTCATGTCTTGATTGTTGTTTTGTTCCAAAAATTTGGTGATTTTCTTCTTAATCTCGTCCTTAACCCATCTATCCTTTAGCATAAGGTTGTTTAGCTTCCATGTTTTTGTATGGGTATGCAGGTTTCTGGTGTTACTGAGTTCAAATTTTATTCCATGATGGTCTGAGAAGATGCAAGGAATAATTTCTATTTTTTTAAATTTGCTGAGGTTAGATTTGTGGCCTAGGATGTGGTCGATTTTGGATTATGTTCTGTGGGCTGATGAGAAGAATGTGTATTCAGTTTTGTTGGGATGAAATGATCATACATGTTTATTAAGTCCAGATGTTGAATGGTTAAGTTTAAATCTAAGATTTCTTTGCTTAGCTTCTTTTTGAAGGATCTATCCAGCACTGCTAAAGGGGTGTTAAAATCTCCAACTACTATGGAACTGAAGGAAATCAAGTTGCTCATGTCTGTTAGAGTTTCTCTTATAAATTGAGGTGCGTTGTGGCTGGGTGCATAAATATTAATAATTGAAATCTCATCATATTGAGTATTACCTTTAACAAATATGAAGTGTCCATCCTTATCCTTCCTTATTTCCGTTGGTTTAAAGCCTATTGCGTCTGCGAATAGGATTGCAATGCCTGCTTTTTTCTGCTTTCCATTTGCCTGGAGTATAGATGACCATCCCTTCACCTGGAGTCTATATTTGTCTTTTAATGTAAATGCGATTCTTGTATGCAAGCAGATATCTGGCTTGAGTTTTTGTATCCAGTCAGCCAACCTGTGCCTCTTTAGAGGACAATTTAAACCATTCACATTAATTGAGAATATTGATAAGCCTTTCGAGAGTCCGGTGGACATTTTTAATCCTTTTGCAACTATGGAAGTTGGAATTTGATCAAAATTTTCTGAGTGGGTTTACTTTTGTGGTGGAGGATTATGCTGGTCTTTATGGAGGATAGGTCAGAGAATATCCTGAAGAGCTGGTTTAGTTATGGCAAATTTCTTCAACATGTGAATGTCAGTGAAGTATTTAATTTCTCCGTCATAAATGAAACTCAGTTTAGCTGGGTACAGGATCCTGGGTTGAAAGTTATTTTGTTTTAGGAGATTAAAGGTCAATGACCATCCTCTTCTAGCTTGGAAGGTTCCAGCAGAGAGATCTGCAGTTATTCTAATATTCTTGCCCTTGTAGGTGATGGTTTTCTTTCATCGGGCTGCTTTCAGAATTTTGTCCTTCATATTAACTTTAGTGAAATTGATTATGATGTGTCTGGGAGATGTCTTATTTGGGTTGAGTTGTGCTGGAGTTCTGAAACTGGGTCTGCTATCTGAATTTCAGAATCTCTTGGTATGCCTGGAAAGTTCTTCATAATCTCATGGAGAAGAGACTCTGTGCCTTCTGAAGCCACTTCGTTGCTTTCAGGGATCCCTATAAGACGAATATGATTTTCTTCGAATTATCCCAGAGCTCTCTGAGAGAGTGATCTGTTTTTGCCCTGCATTTCTCTTCCTCTTTGAGAGTTTGGGAGCATTGGAAAGCTTTGTCTTCAATGTCAGAAAGCCTTTCTTCTGCTTGCTCCATTCTCAGTAATCTCTGTTACTGAGATTCTACTGTGTTTCTGAGATCTTTGAGGGCTGCAACTTCTTGTCTCAATGTGTCAAAATCTTTGGTCATTTGGTCTTTGAATTCATTGAATTCTTGAGATATCTTTTGGGTTCCTGCTTGGAATTCTAATTCGATCTTATTTGCTATCCAGATTCTGAATTCGATTTCTGACATCTCAGCTATTTGTTTGTGCATGGGATCTTGTGCTGTGTCTGCCCCATTAATCCTTGGGGGAGTTGATCTACTCTGATTATTCATATTGCCAGAGTTTTTCTGTTGATTTCGCCTCATGATTGTTTTTCACCGTTGCCTCTGGCTGTCCTCAGAGTTAGGGAGGTGTCTCTCCAAGATTAGACTCCAGCGGGATCACTGTATTGTTGCTGGATCTTTGTAGGGAGTGACCTTGTGTAGTAACTCTGGTTTTGGAAGCAGCTCTGGAGTGTGACACACCCAGATCCAGCAACAGGGCAGGAGGTGGTGTGCATGTTTCTGGGAGTGCCTGGTGCCCAGTGAGTTTGCCACAGAGACTCCAAGGCTCCAGCAGTCTCTGGCCAGGAGAAGGGCTCTGCGCAGAGGCAGGGAAGGCTCCGAGGGGCACGTGGCTATCAGAGTCCCTGGCCAGATGAGTGGGCTGGTGTGGAGGCAGGGAGGGTACAGGAGGGAGGATGCAGGGTTGTGCGCCTCCCGCAGTTCCTGGTCATGGCATGCGGAGGCCCGGTGGGCATGGGTCGCGGGTCTGGGGTCTCGGCGCAGCTCTCATGGAGGTCCGGGCAGTGCCAAGCCCAGGAGTTTGAGGTTGCTATGAGCTGTGACACCACAGCACTCTACCCAAGGCAACAGCCTGAGGCTCCAGTGTGCCAAAACTGATCTCACTTTGCCCTTGAGGGTTAAGGCTATAAGGCAGCTCAGTCCCTGCCTTTAGGCTGCTCAGTCACTAGGTTACTAGCTCCCACCCGATCCTTGCTCTGCGACCCTGAGGGCGGAGCTTGCCAGGGCAGTTCTCTCACAATGGCTCCCTGTAGCCCACAGCTGAACACTATTAGCTCTGTCTGGCTCAGTGGCTCAGTCTGGGGCCCTAGACAATGCCCAAAGTTCTCCACAGTCCTGCTCAAGCTCTCCAAAAGGCACTTCAACTGAGTGCCAAGTCCAAAAACACCAGAACAGTTCACAGGTAAGGCCTTTCTGGTTTGCAGTCTCACTGCTGCTTGTACTTAAGGCTGCCGGTGGGATTAGGTCGATCGAACACATGCAACCACTTGCCAATTTTCCACTGTTTTTGTCCTCCTCTTGGGGTCCAGAAGTCCCTTGCTGACTCACTGTATCCTCAAAGGGATGATTATAGGCAGATCCCACCAGCCAGAGATGCCTGGAGTCTTATCTCCCCAGACTCACCATGTCCAGTTGCAGGAAAGCTGTTACTCGGCCACCATCTTGCTCCACTGCTGCATCAGTCTTTTTAAAAACTCCCTAGGTGACTGCCACATTTGAAAAATGCCATCCCGGAGCTTTAGAGAATATCCATACCCCAGCTTCACCCAAGCCAATTAAATGAGACTCTCTCTGGATGCCTGGGCATCAAGGATGGGAAGGTGACATAGAAAGCACTATGTTTTTGGTAGGGCTCCAGGTGATCCTGACAAGCATATGGGCAAAAACCACTGTGAAGCTTTAAGCCCTCACTGCACCAGTTAGGAATCTACAGCCAAGAGTGGTCAAGGCACTTGCCAAGGACCAGTACATGATCCCAGCTCCGGGATCCTGGGCCCTCATCCAGTGTTCTTCCTGTCACACATAGTCACACATTCCTTCCACAGCTTAGGTGTCAGGGTGGCACCTTTAGGCAGGGGGTTGACTTTGATCAGAGAGCTTATGTGGGGCAACTACTCCCCTCCCTTGACCTTGACAAACCCAATGGGAAAAACTTCATGGGCGCTGGTTCTTGTGACATGGACATTGATACAGATGGTGAAGGTAAAACACAAATGTATGTTGGGCACAACTCTATAAGAAAGCACTATACCCAGAGGAATTTTCCAGGTTGCACATCCCTGTGCTCTCCTGCAAGCTGCCCGTGGTCTCTATGCCTTTTGTCCGTCTTTCTGCCCCTCCCATCACATGGTTCCAAGGCAGCACTGTGGACGGGGACACAGGCTGCTGGGGTTCCCTTCCAGCCCCACCCACACTAGGTGCTGGAAGCCAACAGCTATTATTTGCCATGGGACAGGCATGTCTGTCACCTTCCCATCCTTGACCTCTCCTGTTATGCAGAATAGGAGATCCCCTCAGGTGGGAATCATTACATTTCCATTTCACAAATAAAAAAACTAAGGCATGAGGAGGTTAATAGCTTGCCCGATGGCCTTGGTATGTAATAAACTGAGGCTGCCAAGTCCGTGCTTTCTCTGCTAAGGCACACTGACTCCAAGCACAGGCCTCACCCAGACCACTGCTGTCAGCTCTGAACTCTTCTTCATCTGCTAAAATCCCCCTCATTTTTTGAGACCTCTGTGACTTGATCCCTGCCCTTATAACTCCCACCCTGGCCTGGATTGAGCCTGGTGTGTCTGTTCATGGAATGGGGCACTCAGGACCTGGAGCCACCTCTCATTTGCCTCTTCACCCCTGGGTACCCAGCCTGTGAGAGAAGCCCAGAGAAGTGTGATGGTTTCTATAGCCACAAGGGACCCCGGAGTCTGAATGCTCCACCCCTATAAGGAGACACACCAGGTATCAGGAGCCCAAACCTTGTTCCACTCCTCCCTGGCTACACCCCATCTCCTAGGGTCTCCATCCAAGGAAGCTTCTCTTAGATCCAAATATACAATCAAGGGAAGGTACCCACAAGCTAGGATCACCTTGACATGAACTTACTTGGGATGGGACAGTGGACTGACACTTATTTTTATATGACATTTGTTATTAATACTTTACAATAGCATGAAAGGAATTTAAAAACATGCCACTGCATAATCTTACCTACTCATCGTACATAATGGTTTTCCTTTATCCGTGCCCCTTTCTAATCTTCAGCCAGAGAAATACCCATTTTTAAACTTATTTCTAATCACTGTTTATAAACAATTTTGTGTTCTGCTTATTTTACTTAAAACTAGCTTATAAACACGATTCCACACTCTCGTCTTCACTCTATTCTAACATCTGTGGAGTCTTCTGTCACATTTTCTGTGCTGTAGTTAAGTTGCTCAACAATACATGAGGACTGAGGTTCATTTTATGAATGGTTGAACATCTTTGTACAGACATTTTTCCTTTTTTCAGAATTATCTCTTCGGTATGTTTCAGAGGAACAGTGGGACACGTGGGAGGTGGCAGAGAAGGGGCGGGAGGTTGAGAAGGGGAAGGAAGAACTTTTCCCGTCACTTGGGTCTGCCTGAGCCATCCCGTAGGCAGCTGAGTCACAGGCATCACTGGGAGTGTCTGCGATGTCTCGGGCTCTGAAAACCTTCACCCTTTCCCGTGCCTAAACTGGAAAAGAACTGGAAAAGCTGACCACGAGGAAAGGATCTCATCTCAGCATACTATTTATTTAGAGCACATGGATGCAGAACAGTGCCTGTGTCTACCGGCCATTAGTGTTGGCCTCAAATGCAGTCTCACAATTAAGTTTAAGTTCACAACCTTGCCATGTGTGTATATTGGCAGCACTGCTGCAGATAGCTTGGTCAGGCAACCTTGGTGTTTCAGTGTCTCAATATCCGTGTGAATGTCAACGTGTGGTGGTGTCTTGCTGAGGGGTGTTCATTATTGTTTTTCTGTGCCATATGATGACAACTCTGATGGTCATTCCAGAAAAAGTTTCAAAATTGCTTTGAAGGGGGGACTAGGCTCTGGTGTCAGTGCACAGCTTCCCAAGTTGTGGGTGTGGGGGTCCCTGAATGACTTCAATGATATTCAGCAATAAGGTACGTAGTACTTTTTCTGGTATGAGTTTGCAAATTTAATTATCAGGCCTTGTATGTATGCCTGAAGGAGAGAGGAGGAGACACGAACCACTCTCGGGGTTCTGGGAGGCGGGGTGTGGAACGCGTTGATACTAATAGGGGTGGTGCGGTTATGCTGGCCTGTGTGGATGCAAAGGGCCCACCTGAGTGACCTCATCGCACCTCCCCCGCAGCGGGCAGGCATTGCCCCTCCCCGGGCGCTAGCCGGTGGTGATCACAAGGCTTAATCCACGTGTGTCTGCTCGCTTCACTTCCAAACCCTCGTGGGGAAGGAAGACTCAACCCAGTACAAGCTGTCATTCCCCAACAACTATAGGAAGCAGCTGGAGCTTTAAGGCCAACTTGAGGATGGGCTGGCGGGTGGTGGTGAGGTAGCAGGCAGGGGCTCAGAGAGAACTGAGGATGGTGAAGACTGCGTGAGGATTTCCTGTACAAATGCAGGAGGAATTTCCCATCCCTCCCAACTGTCAGTGTCATTGTTAGCACACAGGATCTGCCACCATCCGGGTGAGAAGCTGCTGGAAAGCAGGGCTGGGTCACCTTCTTCTTTGGTCTTCTACCGTGGGCTGGAAGCTATGAGGGGTAGCTGGGCCCCCAGGTGGTGTGCAGCAGTGGGAAGGGCACCCAGACAGGGGACAGAGGATAAGCTCCGGCTGGCAGAGGGGAGAGAGCCAGGAGTGTGATGGGAACCAAGAGAGGACAGAACTCACTAGTTTGGCTTCATCCTGGGGACAGTGAATGGGAAGGCTGGAAACAGGGCGCTGGGTGAGCTTTTGGCCTGGAACTAAACTTTCTTTAGGTCTGACTTTCTCTGGCTCAGAGCAGAGAACAGAGATGGGGCTGAGGAGGCTGATTACATTTGCCAGTTTCTTGCATCAGGAAAGGAGGAAAAAATAACCCAACACTAGATTAGGGAAACAACTGAGATCCAAGTTGCCATGTTGAGATCCTGAATGAAAACAAGCTGCCTAGTGCCTGTTGCAACTCAAACAGCACGCCCAGATGAGTAGCGTTCTGCTGAGGGTCCCTGGGACGGGGCAGCGGTGTCTTCTGTGCAGGTGGGGCCTGGCCACTGCCTCGGCCAAGGCTGAATCCTGGGGAAAGGGGATGTTGAGGCCAGACTTGCCCCCCATCAGAATGGCTGCGTTCAAGGTGGGAGGGAGACTTTTCTATACACACCCTCCTCTATTCCTCACCTCTGCTGCCCCTCCAGACATCTCAGAAGAACCTGGGAGGCAGAGACCATCTTTGGATTAGCCAGGGCTTGCTCTAGAAGGCTTTGTGGCCTTGGTTCCAGGCCTCCAGTACTGTTGCCACGTTCTCTAGGGTCAGCAATGGGGGAGGCGGTCAGCCCCCTCTCTGAGTTTCACCTCTTGGGCTGTTTGCTAATTTTGGTTGGAATTCTGGTGCTAAGCAAAAACATCGGGGATTCCTGGCGAGGACTTACATAATATGAGAATTAGAAAAGCAGAAGAGTCTCCAAGTCTTCCCAAGCAGTGTAAGCAAACAGCCTACGCTGTTGACAGCCTCTGGAGAGCACCCCTTGGCAACAGACAGTCCAAACCACCTGCTTTGAGCTTGGGAGGCTTCCTGTGCTTGTGGTTCCTATTAAGTTCCAACCTATCTACCCAAATGACTGTTGGATGTTTCCTTCTCAAACTCAACAGGTCAAAGCCAGATCCCCAGGCCCCTCATGTGTCTGTGTCTGTACCCTGTTCTCTCTTACACTTTGGAATTGTCTTCCCCCCAGAACCAGACACCCGGGACACACCTTCATCTCTCCTGTCTAGACACCCAACAATCCCCAGCTCCACGTCCTCCTCCCCACTTCCGCCGGTGCTTCCTTGGGGCAAGGCTCTCGTTATAGACTATCTCATCCCACCCTTCAATGATCTAGCCTCTGTCCTGCCCATTCTCAAAACCGGCCTTGACTCAAGGAATCCATCCAAAATGCAAAGTCAGTCACATGGCCCAACCTATTCAGTGCTCATTAGCACATACACTGGAGAAAGCTGGAGGAAACCACATCATTGCTGAGCTGCGTCCTTCTAAGGGCGAAGTGGTGGAAGTTTCTGTTGGTCAGAGAATGAATCTCTGGGCTCAGCGCCTGTAGCTCAGGGGCTAGGGCACCGGCCACATACACCAGGGCTGGCGGGTTCAAACCCCACCTGGGCCTGCCAAACAACAATGACAACTACAACCAAAAAATAGCCAGCGTTGTGTTAGGCGCCTGTAGTCCCAGCTACTTGGGAGGCTGAGGCAAGAGAATCACTTAAGCTTAAGAGTCTGAGGTTGCTGTGAGCTATGATGCCAAGGCACTCTACGTAGAGCGATTTAGTGATACTCTGTCTCAAAGAGAAAAAAAAAAGAAAAAAGGAAAGAAAATGAATCTCTGTCCAGCTCCCTTCCCTTTGAAAAAAAGGGTGGGGAGAATAGGTGAGAGCTGACGTCGCAGCTATGGGTTAGCTAGTGGAGAAAGTATTGTGGTTGCTGAAGGCTCATACTCAAAAGTAGGCAGAACCTACCAGACACTTTGTTTTAAATTGGAAAGAATAGTTGGAAGACAAACTTGAAAGGAAATAAGTTTCTGTCTCTGTCACCACCAAGGCAACACCCCTGACCCCTCCTTTCCTCCCCTCCCTGATGCTCATATGCGCCCCAAGCACCTACATTGTAGTTTTTATTTTATTTATTTATTTAGTTTTTGAGACAGAGTCTCAAGCTGTCGCCCTGGGTAGAATGCCATGGCATCACAGCTCACAGCTACCTCAAACTCTTAGGCTTAAGATTCTCTTACCTCAGTCTCCCAAGTAGCTGGGACTACAGGTACCTGCCACAATGCCTGGCTATTTGTTTTTTGTTGCAGTTGTCATTATTTTAGCTGGTCTGGGCTGGGTTTGAACCCGTCAGCCTCAGTGTATGTGGCTGGTGCCCTAATGACTGAGCTATGGGCACTGCCTCGCATTGTAGTTTTTAATATCATTCTTCATTAAAAGGAATGAGGATTCTTTAGAGGACAGCTGATGGTATGCCTCAAAGTAGGAAAAAGCCAGGAAGAATCTGGAACATCTTGTTGCCAGAAAGTAAGAATGCTTTCAGGAAGTTAGGGACAATGCTATAAGGACCAAGGAGCTGAACCAAGGGGGCCCCTGAGCCAAGCCTTGGCAATTTGGGCATTAACTGGAACACGTTGAGCCAAATACAGACTGCGGATTACACTGCTCCAACTTCACCATACACAGAGAAGTGACTGGAGACTAAAATGGATATGGGATATGTTCATTTGTGTTGGCTTTCATAAGCAGGGCTTTTCATATAAGCAGGTCTCTCGTTTCCTCCATTTGTTGCATATCTTTATGAAGGATAGATAGGCCCTTGTCTCTGTATAACGCAGGGAAGTCTGAGTCAGCCACTTTGTTGGGGGGAAATAGGTCCTGGCACAGGACAGGGCTGCAGGGGTCACACGTGACAGCCAAGTAAAGGAGGGCCCCTGCGTGTCCCCAGTGGTCCTAGAGAGGCGTACTACCTACACGACTCAACACCTAATGAGCCTTCACAATGGCCCTACTGAGTTATATAATACAGCACCAACAAGGACAAACATGGTTTCAATCATGCTGGCAGTCCAGGTCACCCCTGAGTCGTGATGATAGAGCAATGGTTTATGCAGTGCTATGTGAATTCATCTCATCCCAGGGTTGCAAAACACCTTCCTGAAAGATGTGGACTTTAAAAGTCTTATTGAAGTAACAAAGTTTAATTATAGAAAGGAAGCTCCTCTATTTGAATCTCCGTAGAATTTTCAACCCAAACGCATAACCTGGCCCCAAATCTACTGCTCAACCACTTAGACTTTGCAACTCCAGCGGTTTGGGGTGTTTTTTTTCTTCTTTTTGTAGTCTGGTAAGATTGTCAAAAACCCTAGGAAGGTAAAAATAGTATTCGGTAAAAATCTCTGAAATCCTAGGAAGGTGTCAAAATTGGCACCCCCGGAAGGTGGAATTTAGGACGAGAAACAGTGAAATTCACCGTATTAACACTTTTCTAACAAGTTTCAGAGGAAGAATATTAAACAGCTTTGGAATCATGATTTGTTTTTTGAGTTTTATATATTTAATATGCTTAGAGTATTTAAAAGGAGCTGGCTGCTATTTATGAATTTAATTAAACGTTTGGATGTGTTTGTTCAAGTTTGCAATCAATGTTAAACGTTTGTGAAAATCCAATTTGCTAAATTCATGAATTTTTAAAATAGACTATTTTTTAGAGCAGTTTTACATTCACAGCAAAATTGAGCAGAAAGTATAGGTAGTGATCAAGTACACCCAGCTTCCATGCACGCCTGGTCTCTCCACTATCAACTTCCCAAATCATGCGTAGGGAAAGAATTTATGAAGTAGACCCTGTAGCAATTGTAGTTGCAACAAAAATAAATAAATGGGACCTGATCAAGTTAAAAACTTTCTGCTCAGTTAAGGATACAATCAAAGCAAATAGACAGCCTCCAGAATGGGAGATGATATTTGCATGCTACACATCCAACAGTGAATAATATACAGATCTATAAAGAACTCAAGCAAATCAACAAGAAAGGATCAAACAACCCCTTTAAAAATGGAGCAAGAGATATGAACAGAAACTTTTCCCATGAGCACAGATGAATGGGCCAACAACACATGAAAAAAAATGCTCATCATCTCTAATCATCAGAGAAATGCAAATCAAAATAACTTTAAGATATCAACCTAGGCTCGGCGCCTGTGGCTCAAGTAGCTAAGGCGCCAGCCACATACACCTGAGCTGGTGGGTTCAAATCCAGCCCAGGCCCGCCAATCAATAATGACGGCTGCAACCAAAAAATAGCCAGGTGTCGTGGAGGGCGCCTGTAGTCCCAGCTACTTGGGAGGTGGAGGCAGGAGAATTGCTTGAGCCCAGGAGTTCGAGGTTGCTGTGAGCTGTGATGCCACAGCACTCTACCCAGGGTAACAGCTTGAGGCTCTGTCTCAAAAAAAAAAAAAAAAAGATATCAACCTAACCCCAGTGGGAATGGCCCACATCACAACATCCCAAAGCATCTGATGGTGTCATGGATGTGGAGAAAAGGGAACACTCATGCACTACTGGTGGGACTGCTATGGAAAGAAATATGGAAATTCCTCAAAGAACTCAAAGTAGACCTACTATTTGATCTTGCAATCCCACTAGTAGGCATTTACCCAAAAGAAATAAAGACTTTTTATCATAAAGACATTTGCTCTTGAATGTTTATAGCAGCTCAGTTCACAATCGTAACTTATGTGTGGAAACAACCGAAGTGCCCTTCAACACATGAATGAATTAATAAATTGTGGTATATGTATACCATGGAATACAATTCAGCCATAAAAAGATGGAGATTTTGTATCTTTTGTAACAACCAGGATGGAATTGAAGAATATTCTCCTAAGTGGAAGTATCACAAGAATGGAAAAACAAGCCTCCTATGTACCCAGTACCAAATTGGAACCAGTAGATTAACCACTACATGCTCACACGAGAGAAAAACTCAATCAAACTTGACATCAATTACAACCCTGAAAACAGCTGCTGGATGCTTCCTAAGGCCAAGTACTGAGCTCAGCAATGTACAGGCATCATCTCACTTAAGGTCTCAACACCCTGTGAGGAAGGGAAGTATTATTAGTATTGTCATTTTTCAAGTGGGAAAAGTGAGGCTCAGAAAGTTATCGAATCTCATACAGGATAAGGTTGGGATTTAAATTCAAATCTTTCAGACTGGGGGTGCCACAATGCCTTCCTGTGACTTATAAATTCAGTCTGATGATCAAGTGTAAAGTCTAACTTTGACCAGTCTTTGGACAACAGGCAAACTTTATAACACCAATATCCCTTTGACAGAGGAGAAAATTGCATCACTACGAAATCTCTATCAACATGTTATTAAAAGGTAGAATGAATGTTGATTTTACCAGCTACTGACAGGTACTGACCTCATTCTGCTGTGTTTTCTCTCTACAACTTGTGTTTTCCCACCTCCACCTTGTACCTGGAGTGCCTGTGTTAGTTTGAACCCTCTGGAATCGAAGTTATTATAGGTCAAAACCAGTAAAACATTACCAATTTCATGCACTCAACCTAGCAAGAGACATGGCAACTTGAAAAGCCTTTAGTATCTTTATTAGTCCATCTCCCCCACCTCCAAGCAACAATGCTTCTTGTCCAGATTTTACCCTCACTTCTAGTTCCAGCTTAAACAATGCCACCTCCTCCGAGAAGCCTTTGCTAAATTCCCCACTGGAAACAAGCTTTCCTGAATTCCCTTGGCATCTTATTTGTATCTCTTGTCACCATCTTCTAGGCAACTTGGTATTTGTGTATATGAGCACATGCTTTGGTCTGATCACAGAGCCATGTCTAATTTATCCCTATCTGACCAACTCTTACAGAGTGTCATGGCATCATCGTAGCTCACAGCAACCTCAACTTCTGGGTTCAAGAGATCCTCCTGCCTCAGCCTCCCGAGTAGCTGGGACCACAGGTGCATGCCACTCCACCCAGCTAATTTTCTCTATTTTTGGTTAGAGATGGGGGTCTCGCTCTTGCTCAGGCTGATCTCTGCTAGGATTACACATCCTGCTTCTTGTGGTGGCAGTGTCTCTCCTGGGAATCCACACTCTGGCTTATAGGATAATCTGCAGAGGGGGCAGCAGACCCTCCACCCCCCTCCCCTGCACTCTCCTGGGAAGGGGGTGGTAGAGATGTTCCTCTAGCTCTGCCAGAGTGTGAGGGACACAGGAGCTCTCTCTTGGTGATAGCATATGAGGATGACTCCAAATGTGCCAGGGACAGGACCCTCTTAATGTCATCCAACCCTAGAGAAACATGTCCTGGATTTGGCTTGACTGGCAGAGCCAAGAGCCACAATTTTGGCCATTGCCTCATGTACAGTCTTAGGATGTGGACTGCTGGCCAACAAGTCCAAAGGCACATGGCTTTGAGATTCCCCCACTGAGTACGTTCTGGAAAGGATCCCCTGGCAGCCCTTCCCTCCCAGGCTTGATTAAAGTGGAAGGGATTAGTGAATTTATATTTCCTCCAGAGCATGAGTCCACACACGCTGAGTCTGCCTCCCTTCTCCACGATGTTGATGGGAGGAGACTGCATGCCATGCCTAGTTTGTCCGAAACCACACAGAACCGCGCTTTCCACTTCATTCCTCCTGGTTTGAAAGCGTGACTGGAAAAGGCAAAAGGCAGGAATCTAAGTGGCTAACAATCTCCATCTCTTTGTGGGCAACCACCCAGCGCAGACTCCGAATCCAGCCCCATGGAGCCAGCATGCAGGGGGTATGAGGGGAGGGGGGTCACAGAGGTCCCCAGGGCCCCTGCTATGTGCCTTGGTTCATACCCTGGTCACTCTGCACCTCATTTTCACCCTCTTTCCTCTCTGCCAGGTTCACCCAGGCTCAAGTGAGCATACAGATTTTGCTCGTAAGACTTTTGAATTCTGAGGGCACAAAATCTAACTCCAAACACATATAAACACACTTAAAAAAATCATTAAAAAGCTGTGTGAATTAGATTCAGTATCACTCACTCACTTCTTACCTCATTGAATGCCTGGGAAATGCCAGGCACTGTGGAGGTGCTGGGCACTGAGATGAAAGCGCCTAATCCTCACGGAGGCAAAGAGCAGGGGGTAGAGGGATAAAAAGAAAAGACCAGAAGAATCCCCAATGCCAGACCCAGAGCCTGGCACAAAGCACGTGGGAGCAGGAAAGAGGGCCATGGGGAGCGGTAAAGGGAAGGCTCCATACGGGAGGAGGCCCCAGGGCAGGGGCTAACCTGGGCAGGGCACCCCGGGCCTGGGAGCAGCACTGGCACAGGCTGTGAGTCCGGGAGACAGCGACACAGCTGTGGCGCATAGTGGGTAGGAACTGTGCAGGGTGAGGGGCCATGAGATCAGAGGCTGTGCAAGAGGGGAGGGTCGGACCCACAGGGCTGTGTGGGCCATGAGAGTCGCTGGAAGTGTGATCTGAAACTACGAGGAAGCCACTGAAGGGTTTTCTGGTGACAACCTGGTGCCACTTCAGACCTGGGGTGAAAGTTAGGCTCGAGAGATAGAAGAGGAGCTCTGGTCTGGTTAACCTGAACTTCTTTCCTTTTTAAGTGGGAACTAGCCTCCCCTTTCTCCCTTTATACTATTGCCTGGTTGCTTTGTAGCAAAAAAAAAAAAAAAAAAAATCAGGACGCAGAAAAGTACGTAAGTGAATAAAAACTCCTGCTAATGCTGTTACTTAGAGATCCTCAATTAACATATTGATGAATGTTCTTCCAAATCATTTTTCTATGCATATATGATTTTTTAAAAACGTAATTAGGAATAGAGTATAATACTTTTAAAAACTGTGTTCAGCCATATCACCCAGATCAATACAATTCGAATTTCTGGGGGTTGGGAACCACTATCAGTGTTTTCGACGCTTCTGGGGATGGTGCCATGTGCAGTCAGGGTTGAGGACTGAAGAGCTGAAACAGTCCAAGAAAGCAGCATGCAGGCGGCCTCTGTGTCAATTCCATTTTCCCGAAGGCTCCAGAAGGAATCTGCAGTCTGTGCAGTAACAAGGGTCAGTGACCATAAGGCAGTTAAGGCTTCCACCCGATGGAATAAGACCAAATCATGACTCAAAGAACTAAGGGAAGGACAGTGATTTTAAGTATTCTGCTGAAGTCTGATGATGCTTTGCATTGGGTGACAGAGGGTGGGGACCCACCTTAGTGGTCATCTTATGTTTATTACATTGGTGCTGCAAGACTCAGGCTTTCCGCTGCCTGTGGGAACTGAGGAAGTTGTTAGTCTCTTAACAAGGTTAACTGCGGGTGGCGCCTGTGGCTCAACGGAGTAGGGCGCCGGCCCCATATGCCAGAGGTGGCAGGTTCAAACCCAGCCCTGGCCAAAAACTGCAAAAAAACCCAAAACAAGGTTAACTGCAGGTAAAACCAAGAAAAGGGATTATAAACTCTTGGAATGAGATTTGCCTCCTTAGAGCAAGAAAAGAAGGTGAGGAGGAAAAAGAGTGACTCCGATTCACAGTAGAGCTTTGAGTCCAAGAATTGTAAACATGGATAGGCTGCCAAATCGCACTCTAAATATATTCCAATGATCTCATGTTTTCATATGCAGTGGAATAAAAAGAGGCATTTTTATTCAACGTGGATGACAGCATCTTGAGATTTTATGGGAGTGTTGGAGAATTATTAGTTAAATCAAGAGCTTCGGTCAACATTGCAGCCACTCAAAGGCACCATGACAGGCACACACATTAAACACACCGCACGACAATTATCTCGTCATTGCGAGTTGGACCCTCAAATGTGTTTGCGAATATCAGTGGTGGGCTCCACACCCCCACAGGAAAATGTCTCCAGTCAAAGAACCTCTGAGGAGAGCCAGGCGACGAGGTTTGGAGAGGGCAGCACATATTTCGAGGTGATTAACATTTCGGTTTTAGCCTCCTCATCTGCGAGGGCTTCATCTGTTACTCGTTTTCTCTTTGGCCAAAGAGACCGCATCCAATGTCCCGAAGGAGAAGGCTGGAAATTTTTCAGGAAGCCCGTTTAGGAGAAGCCCAGTGAGAGGGCGAGTGAAGCTGCATTCCTTTTGTGGCCAGATGTCACAGCATGAGAGAGAAAGAGAAGTGAGAGCTAGCCGGCTTATCTCTGTTCCCTGGGCTGTGGAGCCTGCTTAACTCTGAGCTGCAAAAAGAGTTGATCCCCAAAACGAAGCTGCTTTCAGTGACCTGTGGGTGACAGAAGGATCCGGCACCCTCTTCACCCCACCCTTGGCACTTGGCCTTGGCTCTTCTCTGGAGTTCCCACCCCGGCCCCTGTGTGCATAAATCAAGCAGCAGGGTAGCTCAGAAATATGACGAATACCTTGGCTGGCTCCTGCTTGAAAAGACACGGGGTGGGGGGAGGAGAGGGATTCTAAAGTAACCAGGCCTTGGCTGGAAATGCAGCCAGAGTTTAGAGTTCCTGGAGCTGGCCCCAGCTGCGCAGACGGGAGCTGCCAGGAGAGTCTTCCCTGGGGGCAGCCCCAGCTCTCCACGCTCTGGAGGAGAAAAAAGCTTTGGTGTCTGTCAAGACCATTATTCAAACATTCTTGGATGCTTCTAAGCCCTTGCTGCGAGCATGCAGACAGGCGGTTGGGGGAGCTTTGCCTGGGCTGGGATGGGCCTTGGGTACAGATTTGATTGAATGCTGTGGGTTTCATAGCATTCTTTCAAAGGTGTGTGTGTGAAGCTCGTGTGTGTTCATGCGTGCCTGGTGCCTGCATACGTTTGTGCATATGTAGGGGGCAGGCTGGTCAAGAGAGACCACCCAAGGACACGGTTTTAAGTACATCGCCAGTCTGCAGGTTGGGCTGCTCAGTGCAGGTGGTGTGAGCATCTCCTTTGTTTCCTAGTTTGTCCAGCTGCCCTTGTCCCGTCGTTCATTCTTTTCAGTGAGTCAGGCCCCTGCTGGAATGACTCTTTTTTTTTTTTTTTTTAATTTTTTGAGACACAGTCTCACTTTGTCGGTTGAGTGTTGTGGCATCACAGCTCACAGCAACCTCAAACTCTTGGGCTCAAGCGATTCTCTTGCCTCGGCTTCCCAAGTAGCTGGGACTACAGGAGCCTGCCACAACGCCTGGCTATTTTTTTTAAAGACAAGGTCTCGCTCTGGCTTGGGCTGTCTCAAACCTGTGAGCTCAGGCAATCCACCCGCCTTGGCTTCCCAGAGTGCTAGGATTCCCACCACCCCCATCCTGGAATGACTCTTGAAGAGCCTACTCTGGCCTCCTGCCTCATGGTAGGTAAACTGGGGCCCTTGGGTGGCACCCTCCTGCACCCTCTGCTAGGCATGGGACTAAGTGTCCCGCCTCTTTCATCAGGTGCTACAGAGCCATGTCTGCACAGGGTACCAGTTCAGGCTTCTGGGAGCTTCAGGCTAGAGATCCTTTTCATTTGGTTTTCTTCTTCTTTTTTTTTTTTTTTTGAGACACAGTCTCGCTTTGTCGGTAGGGTGCCGAGGTGTCATCATAGCTCACAGCAAACTCAAACTCTTGGGCTCAAGAGATCCTCTTGCCTCAGCCTCCCAAGGAGCTAGGACCATAGGCACCAGCCACAACACCTGGCTAGTTTTTCTATTTTTAGTAGAGATGGGGTCTCACTTCTGGATTTTGTTCTTGAGCATCATGAAGAGATTATTCCAATCACTACACACGAGAGATTCTAGGAGGACTTGCACACAGCAGAGAGCCGGCAGACACGCTTCTTTGGAGCAGAGCTCCACCAGGGACCAGTCCTCAGATGTGACAGGCTCTGAGTACACGTGTATCAGAGGCTCCAAAGGGATGCCTCCTTAAAAACCATTAATCATGTTAAAATATTCACTCTCCTCTCCAAAGTCTCCTCAGCACTTAAAAGCATTTGCTGATTTTTTTCTTTTAAGAGAAGAAGCACGCGGGGACTCTCATTGCAAGAAGACCGACCACTATCAGCACCCTTCCTCCCCTGTGCTCCCAAACTCCCCTCCTGACCACAGTGTCCATCTTCCAAGCTGGCTGGTGGAGCAATTAGCTGTCCTCAGGGCAGGGGTGCGTGGGTCACCAACTTAGGCCTCTGTCCAGGGTTTTCCTGTCACCAAAGTCACACGCAAATCCATTTTTCATTAGGAGAAAATAAAACTCATGAGTGACATCAACTGAAAAATGTTCTTTGAGGGCAAGTTATTTCCATTTAAAGCGAAGCACATGACAGCTGGTGACTTTTAATGGAAAGTAAAATTTGCTGGGCTGAATTACTATCAAACCACTTGAGAATTTGTGTTTTTAATTTTCCTTTTTGGAGAAAGGCAGTGCTTTGGAGTCCAGCAGAGCAGAGGAGGAATGGAAAGGTCTGGTCTTGTCTCTAATTGCAGCCTCAAAGGACCCTGAAAAATCCTTAGTAGAATCATGTCCCTATGTCTAGGTCCATTAATTTTTCTTTACCTTGTACATGAAATTCATTTAATAAGCTGGTTAGAAAGCAAACTGTCCAACCATTCTTTTGGGACTTATCCCAAAATAGTTGTATGAGTGCTGAAAACTATCTTTCCCTGATTTAACAGAATATGTTTGGCACACGAGAACCTAGTGGTTATTTGTTACGGATTGAGCATGCCCCTCCCCCATTCATATGCTGAAGCCCTAATCCCAGTGTGACAGACCTCTCCATCATCCTGTAATAAAAAACTTGCTGAATCTGAATGTCATAGTAACAGCAGTAGCAGGCTTACCCTGAGGCCCAGAAACCACCTAGGAGAAGGAAGGTATGCAGGAACAGTGGGGCTTCTGCCAGTACACAAGAGGCAAAATTCTGGTTGCAACCCTGACTGGAAGTGTTGAGTTCAGGTAAGATTCTTTAACCAACTTAACTCCTTTGCTCATTTACAATAATGTGGATAACAATTCATATCTCCTGGGACTGGTTTGAGGGTTAGATAACATGACATATGTCAAACTCAGCACACTGTCTGGCACAGACGGAGCTGGATAAATGTTACTGCCTCCTGGTTTTTCTGTCCCCAGGGTACTGTGCAGTGTTTTTCAACCTTTTTAATCTCATGGCACTCTTGAACCTATAGTCAAACTTCTGTGGCACACTTACATTATGTTGATTAAAAAAGGAGTAAAAAGAAAGAATATACTTACTGTGCTTTGAACTTCTTTGAAAAATAATTTAACTAATGACCTTTAAAAATTTTCACTGTACCCCTAAGGTCCTCTCATGGCACGCCGGTTGAAAATCACTGGCATAGGGGGATGGAATGAGGGCAATCTTGTATGAAGGGCCCTTCCAGAACTCTCAGGGTTTGACCTATGTGGAAGGGGTCCCAAAGCACCCCAAATTCCCTTCCAGGGTCTCTGTTATAGCTTATCTCCATAAACACAAAAGGAGAAGAAAAGTCAGTATGTGTGATGACGTTATAAAATAAGAAACTAAGATGTCACACTTCGCGGTCACAATGGAACAACTGCTGGCCCTTTTGTTAGAAAGTTGCCTACGTCCAACTCATTCCAGAGAGAGCTCACACTTCAAACTTGCTTGATTTCACCTGCAGCTGTTCGCAGTTGTCGGCTATTTCTCAGAGAAGGCAGAATAGCCATTTTCAGGAGTGGGCGTGCTCCTGGCTTGGCGGGTGTTAGTTCCCGCTGACCAGGGGAGGAGATTCTTCTTGCTAGTGGTTCACAGCTGTTAGCGCCCATGCGTGCCAGGCCCTGTGTGCTTTGCATTCTCCACGCATTATCTCATTCAACCTCAGAGTAACCTCAGCAGGAGGGACCTTCTCATAGTGTTCATACAGACAAGGAAACAGGCATGGTTGACAGCAGTTGGGTAACACAGGCAGTTGATCATGGAGGATACAGGGGGCGAGGTTCCCACTCTTCTCTGGAAAGGGCATCGTGTTGCCAGTGATGACCAATGTATCCCGCCAGCAGGTTAATCAGCATCACCAGTCGTGCTGCCCAGCAGAGGGTAGGCATCCCGGGCTAGGAGACAGATGCATTCTTTTTTTTTTTTTGAGACAGAATCTCACTTTATGGCCCTCGGTAGAGTGCCGTGGCATCACACAGCTCACAGCAACCTCCAACTCCTGGGCTTAAGCGATTCTCTTGCCTCAGCCTCCCGAGTAGCTGGGACTACAGGCGCCCGCTACAACGCCCGGCTATTTTTTTTTTTTTGGTTGCAGTTCAGCCGGGGCTGGGTTTGAACCCGCCACCCTCGGTATATGGGGCCGGCGCCTAACCAACTGAGCCACAGGCGCCGCCCGACAGATGCATTCTTCCTTCAAAGTGCCTCTCCCTCTGACCTGTGCTCCCACTTTGGGACAGGCCTTGCTCTCTCTCTTTGGGAGCATAACCTGAAAGGGCTCCCAGCTTTCACTCTCCAACTCTTCATCTTGACAATTAAAGTCCTGACCAATCTGGTTCAACCCTGCTCTTCCGGATTTATACTCTGCCACTTCTCAACTGGAACTCTTCCCAGCCTCAACGGTATACTTCCAGCTCTTGCTTACAATTCTTTTCCTTTGGGTCTAAATCCTACCCATCCATGAATCTCTCCTCTTTCGCAAGCCTCCCCGGCCTCTCTGGGCCACATTGCTTCTCCTAAATACGTAGAACTTTCCTAGTTGGGTATCCAACACATGTAAGCAATTCAAGGTTGTTGTGCTAACCACTCTGTGTGTTTGTAGTGAGGTTGTAAAACTCCAGGGACCAGATGTGGCCCAGTGCAAGGCCCCTGGGGAGGCTCTGTCGGCACAGACGTTGAAAGAAGAAAAAAAGATTATATTTACGTGTTGACAGCCCAGGAATTTCTTTAGCTAGAAACTGTCATTAGCAAGAATAATTAAAAAAGAAAGCTGCTGGGTTGTCCTTTGAGTTTCATAATAAATCACAAAGTTATTTGCAGAGTTTTTGTATTGCTAATTCTGGGCACCCAAATTGCAAATTATAGCTTTCAAAGCCAGCATCCACCAGGGTTGAGAACCAGACCAGAGTTTAAATCCTGGCTGTACTTCTTTGCTGGGTAACTATAGGCAAAGTCCTAAACCTCTCTGAATTTTCTCGATGTAATTTAGGAAGAATTATTTCTACCTTATAGGTTGCTATAAGGAATAAATGAGAAATTGTGTATAAAATGGGTAAGATTAGAACCAAGTTATTAATGATGGTATGATGAACCACATGGGCTAAGTTTCACAAAATTCATTACGACCTTAGAATGGAGTCTGTAGGGACGCAGTGAGGAGACATAAAGTGGGAACTAAAGGTGAGGTGAACGGGAGACCAGCTGCTTAGGTGCCTTTGTTTGAGTTTGGGTTCTAGGACAACGTGAAAGGGAGGTAGTTGCCACCAGACAGGATGTGTGTTGCTTCTTCCTGCGACCTCAGGGGATAATCCCTGGTATAATCCATTGCCGGGGAGCACACTCTGCCTTCCCCACGCTGTGATCAGGCACCGGCTGCTTCTCAGCTCCTGTGTCTCCCCTGACTGAGACCCCTTGGGCAGGGACTGCTCCCTCTTCCCCAGAACCTGGCATAGAGCAGGAGTTCAGCCCATACTGGTTTTTACTTGACATGCCCAAGTACTTACTTTTCTTTTTTTTTTTTTTTTATTGTTGGGGATTCATTGAGGGTACAATAAGCCAGGTTACACTGATTGCAATTGTTAGGTAAAGTCCCTCTTGCAATCATGTCTTGCCCCCATAAAGTGTGACACACACCAAGGCCCCACCCCCCTCCCTCCCCAAGTACTTACTTTTCAAGAATAAAAGAAGTGGGACTTCTTTTTAGATGGACTTGCTAACCAACACATGGATAATGAAGACATTGCGAGGAAGTCACTGGCAAAAGTTCAAGGAGCCGCTTTTCTTAAGCTCTGTATGGAGTTTGGACAGCGATTTTTTGACAGCTATTACATAGCTCAGTGCAGATGGAAGAACAACAAGTCCAGAAGGACTTGATTTGAGCAAGACTTTCGGCTCTGTTTGGCAACTGTTTACTGAACACCATAGTAGCATGCCCTGCCCTGGTGTGGTGTCCGAGAGAGATGCTGCTCAGCCAATAACGGAGAATGGAAATATTTGAGAGCAAAAGCCTAATTATTTTAAGACACATCAAAACAAAAGCAAAGAGGGAAACAATCTGGCTTTAGCAGTTCATGAGAATCCAACATCTCTGAAGTTGGTGCTGTTAACAAATGGAAGACAGAGCTCCAGGGCAGCATGGGGTGTGCCTGCCGCACCAGGGCCTGCAGTGGGAAGGAAATGAACCCACAGGGGAGCGAGGCAGGGTGTCAGCCTCACAGCTGACTCAGAACCAGCAGGGCCTGGGTCAGGTTTACCAAAGTACAGGAACAAAATGCTCTCTGCCTACCAGAGCTGTTGCTAGTGGGACTCAGGGGCAGAGGCATTTCAGGGCTCTCCAAGCTCGAGGAAGGACACAGGCAGGCCAGGGTCCCACTGCTTTGTCAGTGCACCCTGGTATGGTTTAGGGGATTTCATCTTATGGCCTCTGAAGGTCCCATTTCCTCTCCCCTTTATTATTAAAGGCAAAACAAAATAAGAAATAGATGTTTCTCTCCCTTATTTTGAGACAAAGGGAGAGAAACATTATTAATCAATATCCCCCGATTATAGTTGCAACATTAATAAATTGGGTGCACAAGGAGAAATTTTGTAAGAGCTCTGCTTATTTTTTTTCAGCTATGTTATTCCTTATTAGCACATGTAAAATTCTTGAAGGTGGCCTGCCTTGTTTTCCTTTCTTTTTTCTCCCTTTTCCTATTTTTCTCTTGCTTCCTTTTCTGTTTCCTTTTTGTCTTCTCTTCATTCCCCCTACCCTTTCTTTCTCTCATTTTTCTTGTTTCTCTTTGTTAAGAAGCCCAGAGTAAAGGCGTGCTATCATAATTCAGCAGCATGAGGAAATCATTAGGATCTAGGTTCTTCCATCTGTACTTCCTCTGTACTCCTCATAAAATGGGAGCCTCAAGTTCTAGGCATCACATTACAATAGGAAAGAGACTATAGGGAGTGGTGGGGACTATGGAGAACTGGAAAGGAAAGGTCCTGGTAAAGGCATTCAAATACAAAACAATTATTTTCCTGTTGCTTCAAGGTAGTTTGTTGTTAGAAGGGAAGAAACAGGGAATCACGGATGTTCTGAAATAACATCCATGATGAGTAACTATCTTGTTGCAAGCAGTTAAAACATTGTGATAGTTCCAATTTTGCAGAACTCAGAGTGGATTCAGAGGAGGTTAGGTGATTTGCCCTGATCAAAATGGGGTAAAGGCTTTCCCAGCGTGGGCTATGGCTATGGCTACGTGGCTGCTCAGGTAACTGGTTGCTGCCCAGCTTCAAGCTCTTTCTACTGGGCAAGGTCAGGAGAATCCTAAGAGTTGAGTGGTGTGTTTTCCTTTTGTCCCCTCCCAACCTGCAGCTCTCCACAGGACTCCAATCACATGCACTCACAGATCAGGATGGATCCTCCAATGTTTCCCTTCCTAATCCATTTTCTAATTTCCTGTGGTTTTCCAAGTGTGGTCCTCAGACTAGCTGCCTTGGCTTCACTCGGGACCTTGTTAGAAAATCTTTCTAACAATCTTTCTAACAATCTTTAGGCCCCACCCTAGACCTACTGAATCAGAAACTCTAGCGGCAGGACCTAGCAATCTGTTTAACAAGCCCTCTAGGGGTTCTGGTGCCACAGCACTGGAGAGCCACTGTCCTAAACTGCCTGTAATGTGTACACACCAACAATCTAAATACTGGGCCTCAACCTGGGCTAGATATTCAAGTCACCTGGGGGAACTTTCAAGAAATTATCATTACTTTTTTGAGACAGAGTCTCACTATGTTGCCCTCGGTAGAGTGCAGTTGCATCACAGCTCACAGCAACCTCAAACTCCTGGGCTTAAGCGATTGTCTTGCCTCAGCCTCCCAAGTAGCTGGGACTACAGGAGCCCACCACAACGCCCACCTATTTTTCTGTTGTAGTTGTCATTGTTGCTTAGCTGGCCCAGGCTGGGTTCGAACCCGCCAGCCTTGGTGTATGTGGCTGGTGCCGCCGTAACTACTGTGCTACGGGCATGGAGCCTACTTTCAAAAAATTATTCATACCTGGGTGGCTCCTGTGTCTTAAAGGAGTAGGGCGCCGACCCCATATGCAGAGGTGGCGGGTTCAAACCCAGCCCTGGCCAGAAACTGGAAAAAAAAAAAAATTATTCATACCTGGATCTTAGCCTGGCCTCCCACACTCGGATTCTGATATAACTGGTCTGGTGTGCAGCCTGAGCCTTGGGATTTTATTTTATTTTTTGGGACAGAGTCTTGCTTATTAACCCTCAGTAGAGTGCCATGGTCACAGCTCACAGCAACCTCCAAATCCTTGGGCTTAGGCGATTCTCTTGCCTCAGCCTCCCGAGTAGCTGGGATTACAGGCGTCCGCCACAACACCCGGCTATTTTTTTGTTGCAGTTTGGCCGGGGCTGGGTTTGAACCCACTACCTTCGGTATATGGGGTCGGCGCCTTACCCACTGGGCCACAGGTGCCGCCCAGAGCCTTGGGATTTTAAAAAGTGCCCCAGGTGATTCTAAATTGTAGCAAAACTTGAGAACCTGATCTAAATAAAATAAGGAGGGAGACAATTGTACTGTAATTAAAAGATTAAGCAGAAATCCAGAGTGAAGAACATACACTGATAAAGAATGAAAAAAGGCTAACATGAAAGATTTAACCCTAAAAATAGAAATATTAATATAAGGAAAGACAGATTATTTGGGTTAGACACTATTGGAGATATCTCATTACCAAGTTTTAAATTAGGCTGCGAGGCTCGTTACCTCATTCAGGAACAGGTATAATATTCATGGCTTCTAAATTGCTGTGGGTTAGTGTTACTTGAAAAATCCCCTTTACTGCTTGAAAACATGTATAACTCAGTAGGTCAGGACACACTTTTCATTACTTTATGTGTTTCTGTAGCTGTCCTTTTCCCTTTTCTGTGAGTTCAGAGAGAGGGGGTAGATCTAATAAGCTTGAGCGGTGCCAGGAAGCCTCTCTCAGGTCATGGTCAGACAGAACAAGCCACTGGGAAACCTCCTCACTGCAGAAACCCTCCTGCCACCAGTCAGCTCGAAGAAGAAAAGAACCCCCAGATGCTATTCTAGCCAACGAGAAAACAGAATATTACAGGGGTATTTGCGAAACTTGGTAAATGTAGAATATAAATGTTTTGGCACAGTAACTGAGATAACGCCGGAAAGGCTATGTTAACCACTGTGATAAAAATGTGTCAAATGGCTTATGAAGTGAGTGTATGATGCCCCATAATCATATCATTGTATACAGTTATGATTTAATAAAAAAATTAAAAAAAAAATAAAGAAAGAAAAATATCTTTCATATGAAAGTGTGAATGATTATAAATTGGTTTCATAGTAGTACTGAGTACATTGGATATATATGACAGATATATCTGAAGATGAATGACAACTATAACCCAGGATGAAGGAGGGAAGGGGAGAGGGGTGGTTCGATGGAGAAGGGTTAATGGTGGGATCACACATATGGAGCATATTGTAAGGGTACAAGTCAAATCTATCAAGTATAGAGCACAAATGTCTTAACACTGTGATTAAGTAAATGAGGTGAAAGCTATGTTAATTAGTAGGATGGAAGCACTCCAATTTGTACAAATAATCAACACATTGAATCCCACAAAGGCATAAATGTATTCATGATCTATGTATATATGACTTAAAAGAAAAACATGAAAACAGAAATGAGTTTTCCTAAAAAGAGAGGGAATCCGTTTTTTTTTTTTCTTCTTCCTTTTTTTTTTTGGTTTTTTGGCCAGGGCTGGGTTTGAACCCACCACCTCCAGCATATGGGACCGGTGCCCTACTCCTTGAGCCACAGGCACCGCCCGGGAATCCGTTTTAAGTAAAAGGAATCGCACAGAATTTACATTATCCAAATGTGGTGAAGCATCTTGATTTGGAACCTTATGTACAACTTCATTAGCTGTACCCTGGCAAGTTAGGCTAGAATCAGAGGTCTCAATTCAAATTGCACCAGGCACTCCGCACTTTTCACTGTTGGTGTTATCTAACTCAAAGATCCAGGGAGATACGATCACACTCAAAAGTGCAGACATTTCTCTTTTAAAATGAAAATCCCAACCCCATGTTATATGTAGTAGATTTGTTAAAATAAAACATGGTTGCTGGAGGACTTACGGGTCAGCAGCAGAGTTCATTGATAGGACATATTGTTAATTGCTTACAAATCTCAAGTTTTTCCTTCCCCCACTTAATGGAAAAATGTCCTATTTAAACTTTATAAGTGGCAATAAAAATAGCAGCTTTCTTGTTTGACTTTTTTCTGCAATAGCTTAATACACATGCTAATAGTTTCTGAATCCAAAGTGAAGGAAAGCTTGGCTTTGACAATTGGGCAATGACAAAGCAACTTTAGCAAGTGTTACTTCACTTGATCTTAGCCACAAAAAACTATCAGCAAGTTACTTCTAGTTGAGCCTGGGCTGCGGGCAGATTAGGTGTAAATTTTAGTGTGCACCAGGCACTGGCCTCAGATTCTGAGTGGGATGAATTCAGAAATCTGCATTTTATGCAACTTGCCCAGTAATTTTAACCCAGGTGGGTGAAATACCAGTCTTAATAATAGTAAATGGGAGTATTTTAAAGGTGGCTTTAAAAAATGTTTTTCTCTACTTACCAGTTTGTCCATAAGGAATATACCTGGCTTATTTCTTTATTTGATGTACAGGTGGAGATTCTCCTTAGTTCACTGGGAATTCCTGGATGACTTCGAAGACCTATTTCTCATTTTATTTAAAATTTCCCCTTCATCCCAAATCCCACAGCTAGCGCCTGACTCCAACAGCGTCACTAACAGGTGTATCTGAACTGCGCATGCTGACGGAGTTTCCTATGTGCCAGCCTGCTCTAGGGGCTTGAGTTGTATGAGCTAAGTTTAGCCTCACAACCATTCTATAACTTGGGTTCTGACCCATTTTGGCTGCCCATTTTGCTGTGGGGAAATTGAGATAGGAAGTCAATCACCTGTTCAAGGTCACACAACTAGTGACAGAGCCAGCATCTGAACTCAGGCAGTGCAATTCCAGCATCAGAATTCTTATTCCTATGCTCTACACACATACACAATTTCCCTCATGCTGCCCAGCTGTGCTTTGACATCGTCTCACCAGTTTAGGCCCTCACCTAAACTGGAGAATGCGAAGGTTATGGTTTTCCCCATTACTGTAACTGGTTTTATCTGGCTATTTTTCACCAGTTTGATAAAACCTGACAACTCTCAGCTGATTTAGTTTGCACTTCTTTCCTATTCCCTGCTACACATTGCCTACTCACATCTTTTAGCCCATATTTCTATTGTGTTTTTTAATTGATTTGTAAAAATTTCCTGTATATTCTTGACATTAATCCCCTGTTCTTTTTTTCTTTTTTGACAGTGTCTCACTTTGGCACCATTGGTAGAGTGCTGTAGCATCATAGCTCACAGCAACCTCAAACTCTTGGGCTCAAGCGATTGTCTTGCCTCAGCCTCCCAAGTAGCTGGGACTACAGGCACCTGCCACAATGCCCAGCTATTTTTAGAGACAGGGTCTCGCTCTGGCTCAGGCTGGTCTCAAACCTGTGAGCTGAGGCAATCCACCCGCCTCAGCCTCTCAGAGTACTAGGATTACAGGTGTGAGCCATTGTGCCTGGCCGGTAATCCCTTGCTCTTAAAAACTCCAAATATTCCTTCCAATTTATCAGCAGTCTGTTAACTTTGTGTTGCCAATTATACTGAAATCCTGAGATTTTATTTTTACGGAAGGGCTCTGAGGGACTTAAGATCTTTCAGAGATATCCTTTTGTTGTCTTTGTAGCTCTACCTTTAATAATTAGGTCTTCAATTCATCTGGAGTTTATTTATCTTTCTATCTATCGTTTGAGGTAAGAACCCAACTTGACTTTTCTTCATATAGTAAGACAATTTCCCCAACATCATACGTTAAACCTGTCCTTTCCCCATAGGTGCCGTTGCTAACATTTTTCAAAGTCATATTTATAGTTTCTTTTTTCACCCCAATTCCTTTTTGTGGCAAAATACACAACATAAAATATACCATCGTCATAATTTTTAAGTGTACCATTCAGTGGTATTAAATACATTGTCTTTTAATGACTGTCTTATTTCATTTAGTGTATCCTCAATGCTATTGCATGTTGTAGCACGTGTCAGAATTTTCTTCCTTGTTAAGGCTGGATAATATTCCATTGTATATTTGGCTTATCTATTAATTCATCAGTAGACATTTGGGTTCCCTCTATGTTTTAGCTACTGTGAATGATGTTATGAATATGAGTATACAAATACATCTCTAAGGTCCTGTTTTCCATTCTTTTGGGCATATACCCAGAAACAGAATTGCTGGATTACACAGTAGTTCTATTTTCAATTTTTTGAGGAACTGCCATACTCTTTTCCAAAGCAGTGGAACCATTTTACATTCCACAGCAGTGCACAAGGGTTCCAGTTTCTCCATATCCTCATCAACATTATTATTTTCTGATAGTAGCTACATATCTCATTGCAGACTTGACATTCCCTTTGTGATTAGTGATGTTGAGCATTTTCCCATATACTTTTTGTGAATCTTCTTTGGAGAAATGTCTACTGAAGTCCTTTGCCCAGCTGTTTTTTTTTTCCTGTTTCGTGAGTTCTATTTTTTTTTTTTTTTTGAGACAGAGTCTCACTATGGTCACCCTTGGTAGAATGCCGTGGCGTCACAGCTCACAGCAATCTCCAACTCTTGGGCTTAAGTGATTCTGTTGCCTCAGCCTCCCAAGTTGCTGGGACTACAGGTGCCGGCCATGATGCCTGGCTATTTTTTTTTTTTTTTTTACATCACAACATTGTTTATTATGTGAATTTTTTACAATACAAACAAAAAATACAGAAATGCAATATATGAATACAGCTAAATGCAGAATGGTGACTTTTTTTCTCTTCAAGAGGCCATGATTCCCATTTCTAGTAAAATAAAGAGACGGCATATAGGTAGAAACAGGTTGGTCGTTAGCTTCACAATTTTGCCTAGAAATGATCTATAAATGCATTTTTCCCCCTGCTACTTACCATAAAGTGTAAAAAGGGAGTTAAAGGAAAGTTTCCTTGTTGGTTCCTACCATATGAAAGATGCTATATTCTATCTGGCTATTTTTTTTGAATGCAGTTGTCATTTATGGTTAGTTGTCCTGGGCTGGGCTTGAACCTGCCAGTCTCGGTGCATGTGGCTGGCGCTGTAACCACTGTGTTATGGGCGTTGAGCCTGTATACTCTGAGTATTAATCCTTTGTCAGATATATGACTTGCCTACATTTTCCCTCACTCTGTAGGTTGCTTTCTTATTCTGTTGATACTGTCTTTTGATGCACATTTTGTATTTCCATGAAGTCTCAATTTAGTTTTATTGACTGTGCTTTTGGTGTCATATCTATGAAATTATAAGGAAGTCCAATGTTTTGAAGATTTTACCCTATGCTTTTTTCTAAGAGCTTTATAATGTTTTAGGTCTTAGATTTAGGTCTTGGATTCATTTTGAGTTAATTTTTATGTTAGGTAAAGGTCCATCTTTATTTTTTTTTGCATGTGGACATCCAGTTCTCTCAGCACCATTTGTTGAAAAGACTCTTTTTTCCTTAAGGGTGTTTTGGCACTCTTATCAAAGATTATTTGATCATATAAGTGAGGGTACATTTTTGGGTGCTCTATCCTATCCCACTGGTCTATAAGTCTGCCTTTATGCCAATAACACACTATTTTTGTTACTGTAGCTTTGTAGCAAGTTTTGAAAACAGAAATTGAGTTATTCAGCTTTGTTCTTCAAAATTGTTTTGGTTACTTGGGGTCTCTTTGAGATTCTATATAAATTTTAGGATTGGTTTTCCTATTGCTATAGAAAACACAGGGATTTTGATAGGGATAGCATCAGATCTGCAGATTGCCCTGGGTAGTATTGGCATATTTACAGTGTTTTCTAATCCAAGAACATGGAATATTTCCATTTGTCTTCTTTCAGCAATGTTTTGTAGTTTTCTTCGTACAAATCTTTCATGTCCTTTGTTAATTCCTAAGTATTTTATCCTTTTTGATGTTTTGTAAATGGAATTAGTCCTATAATTTTATTCAGCTTGTTCATTGCTGGCATATGAAAATGAGACTGATTTTTGTGTCCTTTGTATCCTGCTACTAATATAAAGGATGCTGAATGCTGTCAAAGGCTTTTTCTTTATCAATTGAGATTTTCTTCATTCTGTTAATATGTTGTATTACATTCATTTTCATGTTGAGCCATCCTTGCATTTCAGGAATAAATCCCACTTGGATATATGATCTTTGTATTATCATATGATGCTGAATTTTGTTTCCAATATTTTGTTAAGGATTTTTTGCATCAATTGTCATATAAGATACTGGTTATGGCTAGATTTCATTATCATGGTAATGCTGATCTCACAAAATGAATTAGGAAGTGTTTCTTCATCTTCACTTTTTTTAGTTGGGGGAGTTTGAGAAATAGTGGCATTACTCTGTTTTTAAATGTTTGGTAGATTTCACCAGTGAGGCAAACAGGTCCAGAGCCTTTCTTGTTTGAAGATTTTTGATTACCAATTCAGTCTCCTAGTCTATAGATCTGTGCAGATTTCCTATTTCTTTGTCATTTTGTCCTGGGAAGTTCTGAATTTCTAGAAAAGGATATAATATTTTAATAAAAAGAACAACAACAAAAAACTAGCTTCTGGTTTAATCAAAACTTAAACAGTCGACTCAGTGCCCGTAGCACAGTGGTTATGGTGCCAGCCATGTACACCAAGGTGGGTGTTAGAACCTGGCCTGGCTGGCTAAACAACTGCAACAAAAAAATAGCTGGGTGTTGTGGCGAGTGCCTGTAGTCCCAGCTACTTGGGAGGCTGAGGCAAGAGAATTGCTTAAGCCCAAGAGTTTGAATTTATCTATCAAAAATAAATAAATTAATTAATTAAAAAAACTCAAATAGTCCAATCTGACATATTGATAGCCTATCTTGTCCTATTAGAGGTAGCCTTTTAGACTGGGAAGAATCATAAAAAGCTGGACAAACAGATCTGCAGGTATATGCTCATTTAGGATATTCCCACATGTCTACTTTAGGTTGAAACATATAGCTTTTAGCTCAACAAATACTTCAAGGGTAACACATTATGGCCTAGGTCATGAATATATTCTCTAATTTATCTTCCTCTACAGCCAGTAGGCTATAAACTTCTATGAGAAAGGTTAACTTTCAAGGAATAGCCCCCTGTCATTTATAAGCTAAACTCTTTCCTTCAACCAAAACCAGTATATTGGACTTATGAGATACAAGTCATCACTGACATACAGCATGGTTTCTGAAGCTTAGAACTAGTGACATTTCAAACAGATAATTCTTTGTTGTAGGAGACTGACTTGTAAACTGTAGGGTTTGGTGGCATTCCTAGCCTCTCTACCTGTTGGATGCCAGTAGAACCCTCTCCCAGTTGTGACAACCAAACACCTCCAGACAATGACAAGTATCTCTTGGGGGTAAAAATCACTTCTGGTGGAGGATCAGTGACTTAGCGTAAGAAATTTAATTATACACTGATACCCTGTATTTTGCAATATCCCTATGACCTAGTATTTTATTTGGTATTGACTGATGAATCATCAGTGGTGGCTGAGAGTAATTGGCCATCTATTTTCTGCCTGAGTAAAGACTATACAGATGCATTATAAAAAAAAGCAGAAATTTAATTTGAAGATTAGATTTGACTAAAAATAAAATGAAAAAAATATTCTTGGGTTACAATATAATAAACTTAGAATTCATACTGGGATATGCTATATTCTAGGGTCTTCTGAGAAGATGGGGTAAGTGAACTCTTTGGCATGCTACCATTGCTTCAATCCAGTATTGTACTAGACGTCCTTAGCCAAATAAGGTTAAGTCAAGAAAAAAAACTCAAGTACAAAAACTAGTAAGGAGGAGATAACTGTCCTTATTTGCAGCAGATATAATTCTAACAGAATCTATGCACAAACCATTAGACCTAGATATGGGAGTTCAACAAGTTTGATGGACATAAGGAACAACATAAAAGCATTTCTATGCACAAGTAATAATCAATGAGAACATTAGGAGAAAAAAGTCATATTCATAATAGAAATGAATTTACCTAAAATTTTTTATTTTTATTTTTTTGAGACAGAGTCTCACTATGTTGCCCTTGGTAGAGTGCTATGGTGTCACAACTCACCGCAACCTCAAACTCCTAGGCTTAAGCGTTTCTCTTGCCTCAGCCTCCTAAGTAGCTGGGATTACAGGCTCCTGCCACAATGCCTGACTAGTTTTTGTTGTAGTTGTCATTGCTGTTTACCTGGCCTGGGCTGGGTTCAAACCCACCAGCCTCAGTATAGGCGTCTGGTGTTGTAACCACTGTGCTACGGGTGCTGAGCCATACCTAGCTATAATTTTTTAAAAACTGTTAATTCTCAAATTAGTCTATAAACCCAAATCAATTCCAATAAAAGTAATGGTGTTTTCATTGAACATAATGAGCTAATCCCAGAATTTACAGGAAAGACAAGAGTTAAGAATATCTAAGGCAATTTTGAAGAACATACAACTTACCTTGCCATATATTGATTTATACAGCTATATAGTAACAAAGATAATATGGTATTGGCTCAGGGACATACAACTAATGAAATAGTAAAGGGACCACGAAAATTATGCATTTATAGGAGACTGATGACAAAGGTAGCACTATCTGAGGTAAAGACAAGTTTGATCCAATCATCTTGGTTTATGTTAGGGACAATGAGAATTTTGAAAGGCCACTATCGAGGTGAAAACATTGTTGAAAACTTAGTTATGGTTTGCCTAAACATTGGGCATTCAGTCCTTGCTAGGGAATCGGGGGAAGAGGGTGGTGGTGGTCCCAAACCCCTCATATGGAATTCTTAGGGCACAACCAACATCCCGCCTATGACTTACAAGAGTCTAAACACGGGTTTTTCTGTGCTTCTTGCAATTTAAAGCTCCATAGTTTGGAAAATGGATTGTTTTCAGAAATGATATAATGAAAAACTGTTATATCCTGGAAGCTGATGAATATAGTATTAACAAAGAGGGCCTCTTTGGGCATGGCTCCTACTGTTGTCACATACGCAGGGTGAGGAGATCTAGTTGGGAAAATGCCCTTGTTTTCTACTCCCCATGGCCCCATTTGTCCACATGCCATGGCACATTCTTGTTTTGGGCTAATGAAGACCAATTAAAGTTTACAGAGCTTTCCTTCTACCATTAATAACCTTATTGACTACTTAAGAAAAATATCAATTTAAAGTTTATTTGCACTTTTATTTTATTTGTTTTCATTTTGTTTTATTTTTTTTAGAGACATTCTCACTTTGTCACCCTTGGTGGCGTGCCATGGCGTAACAGCTCACAGAAAACTCCAGCTCCTGGGCTTAGGTGATTCTCTTGCCTCAGCCTCCTGAGTAGCTGGGACCACAGAAGCCCGCCACAACGCCTGGCTATTTTTTGTTGCAGTTTGGCCGGGGCTGGGTTTGAACCCGCCACCCTTGGTATATGGGGCCAGTGCCCTACTCACTGAGCCACAGGCGCCGCCCTATTGTACTTTTAAAGTAAATAAAAATGCAAAGCATTCGATAAAATCCAGCCTTTTCTAATTAGAACTTTGAAGAAAATAGGCATAGGTGGCACATTTCTTAAACTGATGGAAGCCATCTACAACAAACCCACAGCTAGTATTATACTGTATGGAGTAAAACTGAAAAAGCTTTTCCACTTAGAACTGGAACCAGACAAGGCTGTCTGCTATCACCACTACTATTCAATATAGTGCTGGAAGTTCTAGACAATACAATCAGGGAAGAGAAGGTAATAAAGGGCATCCAAATGGGTGCAGAAGAGGTCAATGATATGATCTTATATTTAGTAAACCCCAAAGACTCAACCCCAAGACTCTTGGAAGTGATCAAAAAATACAGAAATGTCTCAGGATATAAAAATCAGTGTCCACAAATCAGTAGCCTTTGTATATGCCAATAATAGCCAAGATGAGAAGCTAATCAAAAACACCATTCCTTTCACCGTAGTTTGAAAGAAAATGAAATACCTAGGAACCTAGGAATATACCTAACAAAAGAGATGAAGGACCTCTATAAAGAAAATTACAAAACCGTAAGAAAAGAATTAGCAGAAGATACTAACAAATGGAAGAACATACCCTGCTCATGGCTAGGAAGAATCAACATTGTTAAAATATCTATACTTCCCAAAGCAATCTACAGATTCAATATAATCCCCATTAAAATACCAACATCATACTTTCAAGATTTGGAAAAAATAATTCTTTGTTTTGTGTGGAACCAGAAAAATCCCTGTATAGCCAAGGCAATTCTTAGTAACAAAAACAAAAGTTGGGAGTATTTGCCTACCAGACTTTAGGCTGTACTACAAGGCCACAGTGATCAAAACAGCATGGTACTGTCACAAAAATAGAGACAGAGACATTTGGAATTGAATAGAAAAACCATGAAATTAAGCTAACGTCTTACAGCCACCTGTTCTTTGATAAGGACAAGTAAGAACATACACTGGGGGAAAGACTCCCTATTCAATAAACGGTGCTGGGAGAACTAGATATCCACATGTAAAAGACTGAAACTGGACCCACACCTTTCTCCACTCATGAAAATTGATTCAAGATGGATAAAAGTTCTAAACCTAAGGCATGAAACAATAAAAACCTTAAAGAAACTATGGGGAAAACATTTGATGGTATCGGCCTAGGGAAAGACTTTAAGAAGAAGACTTCAGGGCGGCACCTGTGGCTCAGTGAGTAGGGCGCCAGCCCCATATGCCGAGGGTGGCGGGTTCAAACCCGGCCCCGGCCAAACTGCAACAAAAAATAGCCGGGCGTTGTGGCGGGCGCCTGTAGTCCCAGCTGCTCGGGAGGCTGAGGCAAGAGAATCGTGTAAGCCCAAGAGTTAGAGGTTGCTGTGAGCCGTGGGACGCCACGGCACTCTACCCGAGGGCGGTACAGTGAGACTCTGTCTCTACAAAAAAAAAAAAAAAAAAAAAAAAAAAAAAGAAGAAGACTTCAGTGGCAATTGCAACAACAGCAAAGGTAAACAAATGGGGCTTAAATTGAATAGATTCTGTACAGCTGAGACAACTAACAAAGCAAAGAGACAATCATCAGAATAGGAAAAGATATTTGCATATTATGAATCAGACAAAAGCTTAATAACTAGATAGAATCTACGGAGAACTCAAATTAAGCAACAGAGAAAGAGCCAACAATCCCTTATATCAATGGGCAAATGAGATGGGCAACCTTCTCTAAAGAAGACAGACGAATGGCTAACAAACATATGAAAAAATGCTCACTGTCTCTAGTTATCAGAGAAATGCAAATCAAAACCACCCTAAGATATCACATAACCCCAGTGAGAACAGCCCACGTTACAAAGTCTCAAAGCTGCAGATGCTGGTGTGGATGTGGAGAGAAGGGAACACTTGGGACTGCAAACTAATACAACCTTTTTGGAAGTATGGAGAATCCTCAAAGAACTAAAATTAGACCTCCCATTTGATCCTGCAATCCCATTACTGGGGATCTACCCAGAAGAAAAAAAATTTATTTTATTAAGGACATTTGCATTAGACTGTTCATCGCAGCTCAATTTGCAATTGCCAAATTGTGGAAACAACCTAAATGCCCACCAGTCCAGGAATGGATTGACAAGCTGTGGTATATGTATGCCATGGAATACTATTCAGCCACTAAAAAAGATGGAGACTTTACATTTGTTGTATTAATCTGGATGAAGTTGAAACACATTGTTCTTAGTAAAGCTTCACAAGAATGGAGAAGCAAGAATCCAATGTACTCAGTTCTGATATGAGGACAGCTGATGACCTGGTACATGGTGGGAAGTGGGGGAACGGGGGAGGGGAGAGAGAGGAGGAGGGAGGAGGGTTGGGGGTCATGGTTGTGACACACCTTTTGGAGGCAGGACACAATTATAAGAGGGACTTTACCTAACAAATGCAATCGGTGTAACTTGGTTCTCTGTACTCTCAATGAATCCCCAATAACAACAACAAAAGTTAATAAAAATGCAAATACGGTAACAAAACATCCTCACGCACAATCTATAATTTTAAGTAATTTATTTCAGTAGAAATATTACAGAAAACTGTACTTAAATTCACTTTAAGTTGGCTTATGCAAACACACTGAAGGTCACACACTCACATTTGCATATTAAAAAGAAATGAAAAGTGAGAGAGGAACCCAGCTGCACATCACTCGAGGAGGTCATAGTGCAATCAAGTGCTTCATCATTAGAGTACCTCAAGTTGTTAATTGGGATAAAGAAGAATAAAAATGGCTTGTGTTTTCCTGTATATTGTCATTGGGTACTTAACCTTACAGATATTTGACTAGTCTCCCCCCAACCCCCAACATATGAACTTCAGTAGGTTGTACAACAGTGAGTTTATCAATAATCAAGGTGCAGAAATTCTTGAGAGTCTGCTGACTTCTTATCAGCTATTTTGTTAGACGTACTAAGTCAGCAATTATTGGACTGTATTTGTGAATAGTTCTAGTAGGTGATATATTCAGGGGAAACTCAGTATATGTTAGCTGGTATCTAAAGCAAAGCTAATGTTTGTGAAGATTTTTGTTTTTCTATTAAGAAAAACAAACAAACAAACAAACAGTTCAGACCCCAAACCTTGTATGTGTTCTTTTTATCCCACCATTGCTTTATAGTCCAAATGGCTTGAATCAAATGCAAATTCTGCTATCAACCCTTCAGGACCAGCTAACCCTTTCATTAAGCTTTAGCATCTTGAATCAGGTGAATACTAATAGATCCCAATAATCTCACAGAAGTGAAACATCTCCAATCTTTGCTTTCACTGAGAAATCTAGTTTAGTTTCTTTAACTTTCCTTTAATTTGTATATTGGAGTTGTTTTTACTTTCTTGCATGGTATTTTCAAGTGAACAACAACTTGTAAGTTGAGTGACTGCTTGCTCATTCTGAGTGTTACTTAAATATAATAATGAATAGAAACAAACCTCATTTCTGGCCACAGGGAATCCTGTTACTAGAGTTCAGTAGCTTTAATAAAACCCAAATAATTTTTTTCTGAATATATGTTATTCTTTTATGGATTTCTCAAAGGTCTTATAATTAAATCTGTGCTTAAAACAATAGCATCAACAACAAAATAAAAATAAACTTGGCTCTTCGACATTGTTTTTAAGAGAGTTTGTTTAAAAAGGCTCAACAACCAAGGAGGAAGGCAACAATTACCTACAAGTTTCCGTAAAGACCTTCTTAGACGTATAGTGAGAAAGATGAAGCTGGTGGAGAGAGGGACAGCACACACTCCTGAAATCAGTGGAGTAAGAGGGCATGAAATTATTGTCATATGTGATGCCCTAAAATTGTTCTTCAAATTGATAAGGCACTGACCAAATTTTCCTCACACTGTAACTTGCAACATAGATGCAATGAAATTGCTTTTGGTAAGTTTAAGAGTTTGCATGCACAGATCTCTTTCATTTGAACCCTCCAAATAGAAAAAAAGTCACTTTAGACACAAGCCATTTTTAGGGGAAGAAAACCAAAAGGTACTTAAATCATTTTGAAAAGGTTCACATGGAAAATAATAGATCACTAATGGGATTAAATAGCAATATTTGCGTCTCCAAGCTTAGAAAAAACAGAATACCACTCTAGCTGTAAAATCATAGATTTACTGTGTTTGAAAAAAAATAATACAAAAGAGAGAAAATAAAAGCAAACCCGAAACAGAAACCTCATCACTTGCTTTGTATCATCCACTTGTGCAACGGTAGTATTATTGTTCCCCTGGGACACAAATTCATTATCATTTTCAAAAAGGGATCCAATGATTTCAAAAGCCTTTGAAGCAGAGGATTTATTTTATTAAAGATGATCTTCTGTTAAGCAACACTGGTACCCCTTTGTTTGCAGATGATAATGTGATGATTTAAAAACTGGTTATAAAGGAATGTACCTCAAAACACAGTAAGGAGATCAATAGCGAATAGATTTTTTAAAAAAGCCAATAGATGAAATCTCCTATGTCTACTGATTTCTAATTAGCATGATGTTCTATAGTTTTGTTATCAGTGGTAAAGGTATACAGATTTAACCTTAAAAAGGAAAGAAAAAAGAAAAAAGATTTATGCTTAAGTCATTTGGCCAGATAAATTCCAATAATCCCAAGAGATCAACTGGCTTCTCTTAGGGGGCCCCAGTTTTAACTGACATAGACACACCCAAGTCTGTAAACACGTTTTCCATTCTTTTCTCCCTTCATAACAGTAGCGCTTCTTGGGCTCCTTTATAAGTCTTCTGAAAGAGGAATAAAGCCCCTTGTAAAAACTTTGCAGCCATAAACACCCTGATATACGCAAAGACCCAATAGCAACACAGTCCATGTAAAAGGGAGTGCAATAGTTATATGGCATTTTTCTCCTAGGAAAAACGTCTGTCATTGAAGCACGTGTCTGGGGAGGAAAAACAAAACAAAACAAAAAACAAACAAAAAAAACTTCAACTCAACTGGTCTAAATCCTTTTTTGTAATGTTTACACAAAATTTACAGAGTGAAGAAAATGAAATAGGAAGGTGTGTTTGATCCTTAGTTCTCTTCCAATTCTTATAGTTTGGAGGTTACAGTAAAAATAATACTTGGAAAACAAGCACAGCCTGAACAAAGGGGACATAAAACCAAAAATAGTGCTTAAAAAGGTTATGTAGTTTTCTTTATAGTTGTATTTTTAAAACTAGTATGTTAGTTCCATATGAAAAATAAGCCCCTATGTTCAAATAAATTGTTAAATGACATATGTATGCTTCCTATGATATTGGCTAGTATTCTACACCACTACCCTAGGCGACATAACATGCCCAGTGTCAGGCTTACCATAAACCAGATTAAATTTAAATTGTAAGAGAATTTCAAATGAGTTTTCTTGGCTAGGGAAGAAACAAATGACAGGCTTAATAAGAAAATTCATCTTCCTAGTCATAAACTACCTAAATATTAAATGTATTTTGGTAACATATTTTGTTTGAACTGTTATCATATGTCACTTAGTGAACTGTAGATAAAAAATTCACCTACACTATTTTAATTCACTCCTCTCATCTCACTGGTTTCAATTTCCTTCAAATGCTAAAATAATCTTAAAAATGCAATAACCAATCTTTTGAAAGGACAAATTTAAAGACAGAAAAATGATGATGACTTCTGAACTGTTTTTGTTTAAGAGCAGATGTCTGGTCAGAGGCCACAATTCTACCTATGAACTTCATTAACCAAAGGTGCACACTGTTTTACTCTAGGCAAGTATCCTTTAATGTTTAGAGCTGCAAATATCAAACACATCTTCCAGCCTACTGCTCTCTCTTTGGCAAAACTGTGATGTCAGGCTCTGACTTCTAGTTGCATATCTCCACAGATAACAGTTAACCTACAGCATATCTACTTTAGCTTATTTATGACAAACAAAATAATAAAAAAAATCCACAGGGTTCGCATTCATGGTATCTTTTTAAAAGCACATATACTGTTAAAAATGCTATTTCTAAAGAGAAATAAACAAATTAAGAAACTTAAAAAAATGTAAAACAAAAATAAGACGTGCAAGGTCTACGTAGTAATACTGCTGGCTATGCGGGTGGCGTCTTTCTACGTACCCAACATGGGTTTCGCTTAGGAGAACACAAATTGAAAAATCATTCAGCACAGGCAACTTCTGCCCTCTCCAGATTATGTCACTAAAACCCAGAAATAATGGCCTTTCTGTCATATGAGAAGCAAATATTCGAACTCTTAACATCTTTTCCAAACAGAAAACTAAATTTAAAAACTTACCACTCAAAAAAGCTCTTATATTTTCCTTTGGATAGACTTTTAGCTAGTTATTATATAAGGAATATTTTCTCCTTTAGTTTTTTGGACTTAAGGGTGAAATACTTAGGATTTAAAAAAAAAGTATAAAATTCTCTAAAAACACAAATGTGACAAATTTTATGTGAGGCCCAAAGTAACAGAAGTCTATTAGCAGGTATTAGTCACAAAGCATTCATTACTTTGGGCTGCTGCTAAAATTTATGATGCCTCAAGAGTTTATAATGTCTAACAACTAGCCTTTGTTCAAGTGTCATTTTGTTAAAATTCTAAGGCATCCTACTTTCAATTTTCTTTTTAAATTCAACATTTATTTTAGAAATTAAATGCATTATTGCAGAGAAGAGCTTTAACAAAACTGCTTGGTCAGCTACTGACAAAACACAGTTTCATGTCAGAAACTTATGTTTTCAGAAAAATGTTTTGGTATGTTTACGGTAAGTTGTATAAGGAATAAAGTTCTGATATTTAAAATTCCCAGAATCTCAAACTTTCACCTTTATCCCTCTCAAAATTATTCTGTAGATCTTACAATAATAAAATACATGCATACATTTATATGTGGAATCTTTTAAAGAATTATGATCCTGAATCTCATATTGAACAAAAATAAAGAAAACAAATAATAAAAAAATAACTCTGGCAGTATGCACATTAAACACTGTGAAAGAAAATATCCCGACAAAATACCAATGTATCACCATGATGATAAAAACCACCTGTGATTATATGGGATAATCCAATCAATTTGGAAAAAAAAAGATCTAATTACTGGACAATTCTTCTCAGAAAAGTTTGGGCTGGGATTATAGTTCTCTACTAAGCAGATCTGTGGTCCAACAATGAAATCATATAGAAAGCTAAACTTTAACCCCAGTTAGAAAAAACCATGTATTCTGGAGCCTACTTTTTAAAAAGTGTCTGGCAAATGAACACTCAGCCTTTGTACCTCCTGCAGGAAATAATGTTCCCCATACAGTACTAAATTTCAGAAGTTTAGTGTTTAAAAAAATCTCCCCTTGTCCAAAATAAAACACCCCCACCCAATTCCAAACAAACTCCAACAACTCACATTATTAACATTCCTAATTTCCACACTCTTGCTGGGAGAAAGCAAATGAGGCTGCGGACCACTGGAGGCTGAGCAAACCTCACAGGTGGGCTGCTGTACGATCCCTGCCAAGTATCTCTCATCTTGGTTGAAAATCAGCTCCTCATGTAATCCCTAAGAAAGATGTTTTTCCTTTTTAAAGCATGTCTAAAAAAAAAGGCGATTCCCCCCTTCAAAATTAGTACAAAGTTAAAAGAAATGCAAATTAGCTACAATCTATTCCAAGCACAGCACCGCCAGAAGATTCACACACACTATTTGGTGTTTCAAGTTGGTTTTCCTTTCACTCTTTTAAGGCAGTGGCTTCCACAGGTCAGTTCAGAGATAAGAAGCATGGTTCATGGCAGTTTGTTTTGCAATTCCAATTTGTTCTCTGGGAATATCTCACTTCATTCCCTGAAATTAGTGCTTTTTTGGTTCAGAGCTCCAAAGGCTGAGACACGGCCTCTGGGGTCTTCCTGGCACAGGATGGTTAACAGCTGGCGCTCTTTTATTAGGTCCCTGTTTTCACACAGGAGTTCACCTTTTTTTTTTTTTTCCTCCCTCAGGCTTTTACTCAAAAGTCATCAAGTTTGTAGGAACCTAAAAAATATAAGCATTACAAACTGAGTTTAAAGGTTGTTTTTCAAAGTGTATTTCTAGTCTTTATCATTTATGCAATCCCAAATCTTTCTACCTAATTATCTTTTAGAAAAAATCTTTAATAATGATGAAAAATGAATGTAATATGCTGGAACATTTTAGAAGAGAAAAATCATTGAAATGAGTTAATACTTTTTCTAGCAAACTGAATGTGAACAGGAGAAAGGGCACAGACACTTTCTTGTCTAACATAAGGGACTCAGTAGGTGTTTACTGAATGAATGAATGAAAAAAGAATGACTCTAGTAGGGTGAGATTTGAGACAAACATGCTTGTCATCATTTATCTACTCATATATTACAAAACTTCCTACATGCCATTTAAAAAACCAGCACAGATAGTTTTATAACAAACACACTAAGAATTTTTGTCAAATCATCATGAAAATACGTATAAAAGAATAAAACTCATTATTACATAAATTCTGACACTTTGTGACTCTGAAAAATCAATAGGTTATGAAACAGTTCACTGCTCATGGATTGGATCATATTTCACTCAACTTCAGGTGCCACCCTGAAATATTTGTTTTTTAAAATTTGTTGATGAGTTCTCCAAAGAGCTAACAAGTGTTTCCTCATGTTAAAAGAAAATACTCTTAACCCTTAAAACCAGTTTCCAAAGCTGTGCCAGTGGAGATACTTGTATGTCAGTGGTCTTATCCTTGTCCCTTATGACAGCCTAACACATCTCACACCTCAGCAATCTTTCTCTTTGAAACCTGTTATACTCAACATGAATAATGTACACATCAGCCTTTGAATAAAAAAATTCTGCCAGGGAGTGGCTCATGTATAGTAATTCCAGCATTCTGGGTGGCCGAGGTGGGTGGATTGCTTGAGCTCAGGAGTTTGAGACCAGCCTGAGCAAGAGTGACCCCCATCTCTAAAAATAGCTGAGCACTGTGGTGGGTGCTTGTAGTCCCAGCTACTTGGGAGGCTGAGGCAAGAGGATCACTTGAGCCCAAGAGTTTCATGTTGCTGTGAGCTATGATGCCATAGCATTCTACCTAGGGCAAAAAAAGTGAGACTCTATCTCAAAAAATAAAAAAAGAATTCTGTTGGACAGTATGATAACTGAATTATAAGTCAAATACAAAAAGAATGCTCAAGTGCTTAATTATATCAGATCTGATTATAATAAATCTGTATTTTAATAAAGTAAAAGTTTAATTTTTTTACTAAGTTGCCTGAATGTGGTTCAAGGTATTTTGCATTTTAGTCAGATTGTTCTTCTAAAAACTTAAAAATTTCATAGCTCCTATTTATAAATATGTTACTAGTATTAATTCTTGTAAATACAAAACAAACAAAAGCCACTTACTGTATACTTTTGTATTATCCATACCCTAAGTCAATAATTTTCAAATAGATTTACTTAGAAACAGGTTCTACAAAAGTCTATAGAAATTTCTACAACTGCTCTACCAATTTGTGGTTCAATTCTGACTGTGCAACAGAGTTTAGGAAAAATAACACAACGTATTGCTTCTCTGTAGGTGAAAAGCTTTCAATTACTCCATCTTTGTTTTAGGAAAATAAAAATAGAATCCAAAGAAATGGGTTTTGGTTTCACTGTGACCACAGAACCCCAAATCAAGTTGTCAATAGGTCATACAAAACTAAATCAGCATAATTTTTATTAAAGTGCCATCCGGCTCAGTGCCTGTAGCTCAGTGGTTAGGGCACTGGCCACATACACTGGGGCTGGCGGGTATGAACCTGGCCCAGGCCTGCTAAACAACAATGACAACTACAACAAAAAAATAGCCAGGCATTATGGTGGGTGCCTGTAGTCCCAACTACGTGGGAGGCTGAGGCAAGAGAATTCCGTAAGCCCAAGAGTTTGAGGTTGCTGTGAGATGCGACACTACGGCATTCTACCAAGGGCAACACAGTGAGACTGTCTTAAAAAAAAAAAGTGCCATCTAACCACCCCCTTTCTATAGTAGGGGTAGGGATATAGTCTCACTACACTCTCCCAATGCTCACTAGCTACCTCAATTTTGAACACCGTCACCTTGTTCCAGTTGCAGGGTCCTCATCCATGCTGTTCTCTTTAATCCTCTCATAGCCCATTTCTTCTTGTCATTCATGCTGTTATCACCTCCTCAGGGAGATCTTTGCTCCTCACCCTGGTTTATTTAAAGCTGTCTCTCCTCCCATCACATGATACTAATTTTGTTTTCTTTACATGGTTCTATTTGAAATTTTATGTACTTGTTTATTGTCTAGCTCCGTATTAAAATGTAAACCTTCAAGTGTTATTGACTGTTGTCAACAAGAAAAAGAATAAATACATCACCACTCCCCTTAACTCAGAACTAGTTTACTTCTCTTTGGAACTCTTAAATATATTCTCAAGTTACAGACTATTGTGAGAATTAAGAGAAATGCTTACCTGTTGTTTGTTACTTTGGCAGGCTGCACTTAAGTGCTTAAACCACAGCATTGCATTCATTCTATTGCCAGCTTGAAACTTGTATGAATTTCCTAAAATTACCAAAAAGTAGGGGGGAAAAATAAAAATTTAAGTACTAGGACACATTCTAACTCTGCCAGATGCAAAAGAATGAACTCAACATGACTAGGGTTTTCAGTTTCAGAATTCTCATCATTTAACACTTGATTTTCCATCACAATAATAAGAAAAGTTCCTGATGCCATACATTCACCTGCTAACATGTGTGTATTCAGGAATTCACTATTTCCCAGCTTATGAATTGGAAGAAATGATTTTATTTGCCTCCTTTTAGGTGTTATTTAGAATGAGGTACATAAATAAAAAATTGTGTGGCTTCTCTAGCTTCTTTAATTTTCTCCTTCCCTCCCTCTCTTCCTGGTCAGCACTCTAGGGATTAACTGGCCTTTTAATCTCTAAGCTTATGCCTATGTAGCAAAGAAAATAAGCTCTACAAATACTGATATCATCACAACACATTATGTGACAAGGATATTCCTCAATAGAGAAACCACACAAATACTTCCCTTGTTGAGTATTCTAGTTAAAGTGTCGTAAGCTCTAGTAACTCTAATAATTCACCTTTCTCAGAGTCAGTCAACAGGAAGAGATCTGGATGTTCTGGGTCATCAGCCATCATCACCATCCATCCTACTACAGATACATTCTTATTTGATGTGGATTTGAACTGAGAGATAAAAAAAATAATTAGTGAAAACACTAATTTTGGCTTCATACTAAGCTAAAATATTGGAGAATATGTATTTTCAGTTTCTCCTGATGAGATTATGACTTTCTGCAGGTTTTACCTACTTGAATACCCTCTATCCTATTCTTATACTTTTTTTTTTTTTTTAATTGTTAGGAATCATTGAGGGTACAAAGAACCAGGTTACACTGCTTGCATTTGTCAGGTAAGAGGTAAGTCACATATTGTGACCCCCCCAGCCCCCTCTCCTTCCTGCTCCACCATTCCCCCACCTTTCACTATGTATTAGCATCAATTGCTCTCATATCAGAATTGAGTACATTGGATTCTTGCTTCTCCATTCTTGTGATACTTTACTAAGAAGAATGTGTTTCAACTCCATCCAGGATAATACAAAAGATGTAAAGTCACCATCATTTTTAGTGGCTGAATAGTACTCCATGGTATACATATACTATAGCTTGTTAATCCATTCTTGGATTGATGGGCATTTAGGTTGTTTCCACAATTTGGCAATTATAAATTGAACTGTGATAAATAGTCTAGTGCAAATGTCCTTATGATAAAATGATTTTTTTCCTCTGGGTAGACGCCCAGTAATGGGACTGCAGGATCAAATAGGAGGTCTAGTTTGAGTTCTTTGAGGATTCTCCATACTTCCTTCCAAGAAGGTTGTACTAATTTGCAGTCCCACCAGCAGTGTAAAAGTGTTCCCTTCTCTCCACATCCACGCCAGCATCTGCAGCTTTGAGACTTTGTGTTGTGGGCCATTCTCACTGGGGTTAGGTGTTATCTTAGGATGGTTTTGATTTACATTTCTCTCATAACTAGAGACAATGAGCATTTTTCTTGTTTGTTAGCCATTTGTCTATCTTCTTTAGAGAAGGATCTATCCATCTCACTTGCCCATTGATATAAGGGATTTTTGTCTGTTTTTCTGTTGCTTTATTTGAGTTCTCTGTAGATTCTAGTTGTCCAGCTTTTGTCTGATTCATAATATGCAAGTATCTTTTCCCATTCTGATGGTTGTCTCTTTGACTGTTGTCTCCTTAGCTGTACAGAAGCTATTCAGTTTAAGTCCTGTTTGTTTATTTTTGTTGTTGCAATTGCCACTGATGTCTTCTTCATAACATCTTTCCCCAGGCCGATACCTATGTTTTCCCCATAGTTTCTTTGAGGGTTTTTATTGTTTTATGCCTTAGATTTAGAACTTTTATCCATTTTGAATCAATTTTCATGAGTGGAGAAAGGTGTGGGTCCAGTTTCAGTCTTTTACATGTGGTTATCCAGTTCTCCCAGCACCATTTATTGAATAGGGGGTCTTTCCCCCAGTGAATGTTCTTGTTTGGTTTATCAAAGATTAGGTGGCTGTAAGACGTGATAAAGTTTCATCTCCTGGTTTTCTGTTTAGTTCCAGATGTCTCTGTCTCTATTTCTGTGCCAGTACTATGCTATTTTGATCACTACGGCCTTGTAGTACAGCCTAAAGCCTGATAGGCCAATACTCCCAACTTTGTTTTTGTTACTAAGAATTGCCTTGGCTATAAGAGTTTTTTTCTGGTTCCACACAAAACAAGGGATTATTTTTTCCAAATCTTAAAAGTATGATGTTGGTATTTTAATGGGGATTTCACTGAATGTGTAGATTGCTTTGGGAAGCATAGACATTTTAACAATGTTGATTCTTCCTAACCATGAGCATGGTATGTTCTTCCATTTGTTAGTATCTTCTGCTAATTCTTTTCTTAGGGTTTCGTAATTTTCTTTATAGAGGTCCTTCACCTCTTTTGTTAGGTATATTCCTAGGTATTTCATTTTCTTCAAAGCTACTGTGAAGGGAATTGTGTCTTTGATTAGCTACTCATCTTGGCTGTTATTGGTGGATACCAAGGCTACTGATTTGTGGACACTGATTTTATATTCTGAGACATTACTATATTATATATAGTAATATTTCTTTGTTTATCATTGGCAAAAAGCAAGAGTTTGACTTCCTCTGCACCCATTTGGATGCCCTTTATTACCTTCTCCTCCCTGATTATATTGTCTAGAACTTCCAGCACTATGTTGAATACTAATGGTGATAGAGGACAACTTTGTCTTATTCTAGTTCTGAGTGGAAAAGGTTTTTCAGTTTTACTCCATTCAGTATAATTTGTACTTCATTCTTTAAGTGTAACTGTAACAGTTTTAATTGGAAAAGATGAGAAATATTACCCATTTCGTTGGTACTCATTTTGATTTCCTCACAACCCACTATGCTTTAATTTCTAAACATTTCATAGACATTATTTATCAGAAATTCCTATAATTGAAAACTCAAACTATATTAGCAACTTACTATGCATAAGTGGTAATCCAAAACATAGAATGACACTTAATATGTGTATTAGATGACAAATTCAGTTATTTCATAACTTGTTTGGCCTTTTTCTATTTAAAACAAAACCATTTTAATTTTGTATAACTTCTTCTTTATAATAGTCAACTAAGTGAAATCCACCCAATAGCTACCTCAATGTGGCTCTGTATCTGAAGACAAAGGATTTAACTATATCAACCTTCCCCACCCCACACCTGAGCACGATAGTACTAACTAGAGTTAATAACTCTGCAAATGTTCCAGTAAATCTAATCATGTGATTTTTGTAGTGTGTATGGGCATTACAGTCAATTCAACCACAATACAAAAAATAAATATTCATGGAGAAAGATCTCCATGTTTATACACCCAGTCCTTTACCTTAAAGCAAGAGCTATTTAAACAGATTCAACATAATAGTGAGAGACAAAGTAGTACTTAAGAATAGATATACATAACTCCACTTGGGTACAGTTCAAAATCACACAGATTAATCAGGGAAGCCTATGGTCACACCCTGGAAAAGAAAGATAATGCGTAACACAGAGCTCAGGACAGAGGCAGGTTGTAAGTATGGCTGATAAGAAAGGCAATGCTCCAAAATGTCCTCTTCTGTACTTGAGGTTGATTAAAAGAGCTAAAATAGTGGGAATAAAGAAGAGTTTCTCTGATGTATACAGTATCTTGTGGGTAATTTGTAGGTAGAAAAAGAACACTTTCCTGTACTAGATTATCACTTACTTTCCCACCAAAAACATGACTTAAAAATAAAATTCCTTTTAAACAAATTTTACTAATGCAACATGAAAAATTATTCTACCTTTCAAAGATTGGTTGTATAACTGGCATGTAAAAACAAAACAGCATGCAAAACAGATTTACAGGAATATTCTTCATTGTGATTCTATAGCATCAAGACACCTCTTTTAAGTGAAAAGCGCAAGAAAAGTGGATAGTAGTAGCTGTTGTGATCACTCATTCCTGTTCACTGTTGGGAAAAATCACTGAATCACAGATTGAAAGTAGTAAGAACTTTAGATGTTAGTCCCAAATTTTCACATTTTGCTGATTAGGAAGTGAGACTCTAAGGCAGTAGTTTTAAACCATGTGTGAACCAGAAACCCAGATTTGAGAAAACTTTGATGCCAAGAAAGATATCTGTAATGTGCAGTTTTGGCATTTGCAATGGAAAAAAAAAATAGTATTCCAAAAAGGAACTTAAACTTTTGGAAATTATTCCAAAGACCTTCTTTGGAATGGTCTTACTAAATAAAAATAATTTGATTATAGCATTCATACAAGGAGAAAGTATACAATCCTTCTGGATTAGAAGATGGGAGAAAAAAACATAAAGTAAAAACTTTTGCATCTTAGCCAGGCATGGTGGTGCAGGCAGGTAGTTCTAGCTACTGGGGAGGCTAAGGAGGGAGGGTGTCTTGAGCCCAGGAGTTCGAGGTTACATAGGTGAGCTATGATCACACCACTGCACTAGAGCCTGGGCAGTAATGACAGACTCTGTCTCTAAAACAAAACAAAACAAAACAAAACAAAAACAAAAAACCCTACTTTCTTTACAACCACAAATAAGCTATGATACTATGCTAAAAATGTAAAGAAGTTGTACTTACATGTTTTCTTTCTGTAGCCTTTAGAGATTTAGCAGCATAGTAAAAAAGTTGTGTCCCACACAAAGCTGCCCAATATTTTGTCCAAGAGGCTACCTGGAGAGGATAAAAACATGAATATACAATTAAAATGCTATTGGCGTCTCAGTTTTTCTACATTCTTAGTGCCAATGATCCACTCCATTTTACCTCAGCCACCCAAGGCCTAACCTTAAGAGTTGAGTTACATCACTTCTAAAATCTTCATTTCAAATATTTTTATCACTTCCAGCTAATATACAGTACTATTCACATTCAGATAATTATTTGGATAATCTCATCAAGAATCCTATACGTTTTCAATATTGTCTAGTATTGCCACCCCCTCCAATATTCTATCGCTCCACTTCTCTCTTGATATGTGTATAGTAGTCTACATTCCACAGTCCAGAACTATATCCATTCCATTCCAAATACTTTATTTCCATTGCCCTTCTCTACTGTTAGAACCCTAACTCTAGTCAATCTAATCATCTGATTACTTAGCACTGCATCACGAAAGCTGAATACTGCTGGAGAAATCACACAATTGTGCCAATTGATAAAATTATGATCACCAATCTCAAATGGAAATTAATAGTACTTTCCTTTTACTCAATCATGTCATTATACACATCCCACCCCCTCTCTGGAGACCATTACTTCATACTTCTCAAAATTTTAATACTTTCCCCCTATGATGTCACTGCATTCTTCCTATAGAAAAGCAGATGAAATCTGGTGAAAACTACCTCATCTTCCCAGAACCAATTCCAGCTAACTACCTGTTTGTAGACTCAAATACATGGTCTTTCTTCCTGCACCTACAGAATAGTTAACTCTGATTCCATCAAAAACACATATTCATTAGTTATCCACTGCTCCATTTTTTGTTGTTGTTGCAGTTTAGGCCAGGGCCAGGTTCGAACCTGCTACCCTCAGTATATGGAGCTGGTACCCTACTCCCTGAGCCACAGGCGCCGCCCTATTGGTGGGACGACACTGATGGTGCATTTTACAAGGGTACATGTTAAATCTACTAAGTGTCTTAATACAATAACTAAGAAAATGCAGTGAAGGCTATGTTAACCAGTTTGATGAAAGTATTTCAAATTGTATATAAAACCAGCACATTGTACCCCATAATTGCATTAATGTACACAGCTATGATTTAATAAAAAAAAAGACATAGTCAACTCTCCTTTTATGTCCTTGATACCTATTATCTCTCATATTCTCAAGAAATTTGCTTTTGCAGTTAACTCTTCTCTCTACTACCTCTCAGTTTCTCTCCCTCTACCATCATCGTACAAATGGGCTTTAATAATACTAGCATCATTAAAATCCCTCCTTGACCCATCCCCTCATCCCTCAGACACCATCCAATTTCTTTGCTCCTTTGCATAGTCTAACTTCTTTTTTTTTTTTTTTATTGTTGGGGATTCATTGAGGGTACAATAAGCCAGGTTACACTGATTGCAATTGTTAGGTAAAGTCCCTCTTGCAATCATGTCTTGACCCCATAAAGTGTGACACACACCAAGGATAGCCTAACTTCTTGCAAGGTTGTCTCCAATTCTTGCTTGTACTTCTATTTTGCCCGTTTTCTATTCTCTTTATTTCATTTGGCTTTCAGGCTGAAACCATAGTTAACAAGTTCACTAAGAACTGTAATTTTTTTTTTTTTTTTTTTTTTGAGACAGAAAAAGCTGTTGCCCTGGGTAGAATGCTGTGGCATCACAGCTCACAGCAACCTCCAACTCCTGGCTTAAGTGATTCTCCTGCCTCAGCCTCCCAAGCCGCTTGGACTACAGGTGCCCGCCACAACACCTGGCCGTTTTTGGGTTGTAGTTGTCATTGTTGTTTGCAGGCCTGGGCTGGATTCGAACCCGCCGGCTCTGGTATATGTGGCTGGCACCTTATCTGCTTGAGCTACAGGCGCCGAGCCTGAGAACTGTAATTTTACCAAAGCCTTTCAACAGGATGTGACCCGGCTGATCCCTCCTTTCTTCTTTAAGTATTTTAACTACTAGGCTTCTGGGATACCTGTTCCTTAGTTTCCTCTGCATTCTTCTTATAGGAGAGCTTTAATGCTCTAGAGCTCCATTTACGGCCCTTTTTTCCTTCCCTAGATACACTTTTTTTCATATGAGATAATCTCTCTCAACTAGTTCCATACTTCAAATACTATTTGTATGCTAATGACTCTCTACATCTCTATCCCTGGATACTACCTCCCTCTCTGCTGAACTCTTGAACACTTTTGTTTTTTTGCAGTTTTTGGCCAGGGCTGGGTTTAAACCTGCCACCTCCAATACATGGGGCTGGCGCCCTACTCCTTGAGCCACAGGCACCACCCACTCTTGAACACTTTTTAAAGAGTCAAACTGTTATCTCCACTTGAATGTTTATAAGCATATCAAACTGAACTTGGCCAAGACTTACCTGCCCTCCCCATTTCAATAAACGTCCTCAGCATCCACCCAGCTCAGTCTCCAAACCTAAAAGTCATCTTTATTTCCACTTTTCCCTTATGTTTCACTTTTATTGTATCATCAAACAACCCTGGCTTTTGTCTCTGATCTCATCTCCCCACAACCCCTGCCCTCAATTTCAGTGCTTCAGCTACACAAGCCTTCTCGTCTCTGGAACTCTAGATCTTCATAAGACTGCCTTAGCTTCCTCACTCAGATCACAGCTCAAATGGTGGGCATCCTCTTTTCACCATTCTGCATCCTGTGACCTTATTTTAAGAAGTTATTCTCTGTTTCTCCTTATTAGAATGTAATCTCCATGGGGTAGGCACTATGCATCATCTGGTTCACTGCTCTATTACCAGCGTCTGACACATAGTAGGTACAGTAATGTCTCAAGTGACATCAGGCTATTCTTCGTTTACCAGCTGTCCTAGGGTTGCTTCTTGATTGAATGTGCCTTTGCTTTATTGTAATATAAGCAACAAAATAAGATGACTCAGATGGAAAACATTTCTATATTTTAAGAAGCTCTTATACCTTCAAAAGCTTTAAATGTGGATATAAATCGAAGGCTTTATACTTCAAATTTGAGAAAAGAAAAAAAAATCTTTCTTTAGCAGTCAAAGTATTATGCTGGTGTTGGGAAAAACCAAACAACTTCTTTGTTTGTTATATATTAAAAGTATTATTTTACTAAGCGTTTTGTTTTCTCCAATACATTAATAATCATGGTTTAGAGGAAATTTAATATTTAGGTTCTATTTTATATGGGCAAACAAAACTGTATTACAAAGATTTAAATAAGCTGATGAACCAAAAATAATTGAATTCCATTTTTAGGGTTATTACTCTCTATTTTTCCTAAATTTATTACTAAAATATTTCTGAGTGATATACTTTCAGGGAACTCTAAGAAGCAGTTTTGGGTAAGAACTATAATAGGCAGAAAGAAAAGTACACGAGTATCTTGATTTAAGCACTCTTAATGAAAATTTATACATCAAGTACAATAACACTTAAAGTTAAGAAACATAAGGCTTGGTGCAGCGGCTCACGTCTGTAATTCCAGCACTCTGGGAGGTTGAGGTGGGTGGATGCTTGAGCTCAGGAGTTCGAGTTCAGCCCGAGCCACGTGAGACCCTGTCTCTAAAAATAAACAGCCGGGTGTTATGGCGGGCACCTGTAGTCCCAGCTATCTGAGAGGCTGAGGCAGGAGGATTGCTTTAGCCCAAGAGTTTGAGGTTGCTGTGAGCTATGATGCCATAGCATTCTATGGAGGATGACAAAGTGAGACTCTGTCTCAAAAAAAAAAAATAAAAAATAAAAAAAAAATTAAGAAACATGGTGAGGCAAATGTGTACACTAACCCTCCCCTTCCTTGGTATCACTTTCTATAGTTTTAATTATCCACAGCAACCATGGTATGAAAATATTACATGGAAAACTCCAGAAATAAGTAATTTGTAAGTTTTAAGTTGCACATCATCTCAAGTAGCCCGGTGAAATTTCTCCACACAATACTGATCTGTCCAGCCTGGATGTAAATTTTCCCTTTGTCCAGTGTTTCTACACTGTCTGTGTCACCCACCTATTAGTTACTATGTAGCATTCTCACTATCAGACTGACGTTTAGGTTAGCTTTGGGTGCTTGTGTTCAAACAACTGTGGTTTTACTTAATAATGGCCCCAAAGAGCAAGAAAAGTAATACTGGCAATTCAGATATGCCAAAGAGAAGCTGTCAAGTGCTTCCTTGAAGTGAAAAGATAAAAGTTGTAGACTTCATAAGAAAAGTCATATGCAGAGAAATTGTGAAGAAGGAAAGAAATTCATGCCGGTTCTGCTATCGCACCTCAAACTGCAAAAGTTAAGGCTGGTGTGTGGTAAGGGCTTAGTTAAGATGGAAAAGACATTCCATTTGGGGTGGAAGGCAGAGTTGGGCTCTGTCACTGCCTGTTGTTTCAGGCCTCCGCTGGGGATCTTAGTATTTTTTGAGGTCTTATATAGTTGCATATTTTAAGAGGTATATTAAAATACAATATAATGAAATCTTACTGTAGGTTTTTTGCCTTCTTTTAACAAAGTTTTTCTCCTGAGAACACCTTGAATAGTAACAGCTCCTGGATATAAATGTACTGCCAAATCTTCTGATTCTGCAGAACTGTAACAATAAAATGAAGAAAGGGACCCATAAAGGCTTTTGTCTATGACAGGCATCAAGTAGGTTCTTAAATAAATGTAATTATTCTTCATTTTTAAAAACTGTTACTTTATTCAGAGTTGAGAAGACATTGACAACTTTAAAGGTTTATTAATCTGAAATTTATAAGCTATCACAGAAGTTAATTAGAAGTTATTAAAGTCAGCAGATGGTTAAAAACACATACTTCATGACATTTGAACAAGTATAATTTAGAAAGAATGCAATAATTCACTTCTGTAAAGATTAAATTAAAAATTTAAGATCCTTTTCTTCTTCTTAACATGCCACACTGCATCACTTCTGTAATCTTATTTTCCCATTAAAAACTTTAAGTCCTGGTAGGAAAAATGAGGATTCTATTTGTTAAAAGTATTTAAGTCCATAAAACTAAAATAAAAATAGCAGAAGCTCAAAAAGGAAAAGAAAGAAGAGAAAACCCATGCTTAATTTAATTCTAAAATAGCAAAAAGAAGTAATAAAGGCAATAACATATTTAAAAAATTGCTTTCTGCAATAAATCTTAATGCATTTAAACGCTACCAATGCATAACTGGTTGATTATGGCTAAACAACTCTCCGAGATGAGACTAACCCTCAAACTCAAGATTTACTTTTCATGTATCTTTAAAAAAAATCATAAAACAACCAATATTTTAATATCTTTCCCCAACTGACTTAAGGTTTAATATTTAAAAGAACGATTTTTATATATGCCAATTAAACATACACACTGATAAAACTATCATTCCCTGGTGACTTGACACGAGCTGCAGAAGTAAAAAAACATGAAGTTGCTACTTTATTCCTTTGTGATTATTTAGGTGTCTTCAAAGTGACTTAAAAACCACCATGCTAGAGCTATTATTAAAATCTATTCAAGGAGGAGATTAGACACCATCAAACTGACATAAAGTCTGCTATTTTGTTGTTACGAATTGTTTGATTACCTATTACCACTAGACCCCATGACTTCTAGGTACCATCTTTATTTGCCTCCATAGTTTATATGCAGTATAATGTGGAAAGGGACCAAACGTAACTAGATGAACGATGAATATGAATATTCACTAAATATACAAATACAAGTATTACTTAATGAAACAGACTTGTCTAAATTCAGGACCTGTGGTTTATCTGAGAAACTTTTTAGAACAGACAAATCAAATTTAGATTTATTAGCAAAGTAAAGGCTTTGATTGCAGTTTATGAATAACAAGCAGATTTTTACATTGCTCATTCAAAAACTAGCGGCATTAGAAACACCTGTGTTAAAGGATACCAACCAGGAAGCATTTAAAAAATATGACAAAGATGCAAGTCAGCATTTAGCTCTATGGATCAGAAAGTATAGTTCAAATTCTTTTCTACATTAAATCTTGGAAAGAAAGTTTTTCTGGGCAATTTGTTTAGTTTTTAAATCAATTAGTTGAGAAAGAACAGAAATAATGTGAGATCACACCCATGTAAGCCAATCACCAACACCAGAGGGAGTTCTGTGACCCCTGAATGCAGGGGAATTGTACCTGCTGGCCTTCATGTGGCTTCGATAGCCATTTCGTGCCACTCTTGTCACCGGGCCGAGAGAATGGTATAATCTGTTCCTGTTGGATTCCATTATAAATTGTATATATTACATATACTTTTATTCACACAATCATTAATACCTATAACAGTATAATAGTTTCTTCATGTAATACAGCTTTCTAAATCTTACAGAAGGACAGTGTACGACTGTTCTTTCTTAAGCATGCAGCATAGATTTCAAATTTTTTTTCTTTTACTATTGACTCTAAAAATACTTATAGGAGTTTAGTACATACCATATCCTTACATATACACTTACTTTAACAAATCTACTAAAAGAATTAAAGAGCTATTTATAGCTAAATAAATAAAGCCTGAAAAATGCTTCAAAAATCCTTAAGTTTCTATTTTACTTCTTGAATTCCAGTTTGAATATGATGCCTGGATTTATATGAAAAGTTCATTTTTATAATATGTCCCTGTGAAGACACCTAAAAGCAATGTGGCTTGTAAACTTAAAACTCATAAGGAAAATCTTATTTTACTCTTTATCTGTTATATTAAATCAAAGAAAACTAATAAAAGAGATGAACTGAATAATATATGTATATTATTTCTGTATCAACTGAAAAAGCCAATAAATGATAAAAATGGTTTGAGTTAAAATATTTATCCAGAATGGCATATTATCCTTAGCAAAAGCAATAAACATAGACACATAAAAACACTAATACTTTTTTGCTTGGGAAAAGTCAAAAGTAGCATTTTTTTTTTTTTTTTTTTTGTTGGTTTGTTTTGAGACAGAGTCTCTCTTTGTCACCCTGGATAGAGTGCCGTGGCATCATAGCTCACGGCAACCTCTAACTCTTGGGCTAAATGATTCTGTTGCCTCAGCCTTCCAAGTAGCTGGGACTACAGGTGTCCACCATAATACCCAGCTGGTTTTTTTTTCTTCTTTCAAGAGATAGTTCTCACTACGGCTCAGGTTGGTCCTGAACTCCTGAGCTCTAGCAATCCACCCACCTTGGCCTCCCACAGTGCTAATATAGGCACGAGCCACCGTGCCCAGCAAAAGTAGCATTGTTGAGAGATAATATTTTTTTTAAAAAGCATTATATTAGCAACTTAAGCAACAATATATTTGATCCCTCTATAGGAAGAATGGTAAATGGCAAGTTAACAGTCACAGTATTATTTTGAAGTTCCCCATTCACGAGTGGTTAAATCCTAATTTTTTATTCACTTTTTATTATTAATTATTAATACGTGTTTGAATCTTGCTGGGTAGCATTCATTTAACTCTTCTTGAAATGCTCCGAGAGCCACTGATTTAAACTTGGCATACGTAGATTGTTTAGCTGCAAATGTCTACAAAGCAAAACATTTGTCATAAAAGAAAAATATTGTTTGAAACGTGAAGGTAACAACGTTATATACTATCTTCATTGCTTGATACTTATGCTGAAAGGAAAAAAAAGAAAAATATACTTTCTTCATAAGTAACCTGCAGGGATGAGAACAGATTATTTAGCACAACATCATTCTGGTTACTCAATTAATCTAAGAAACAATATTGTTAATATTTTTTATCTAAAGATCATAAACACACTCTATAATCAACTGTGAAGGTATTATGATACTTCTATTGGGAAGGAAAATTTGTACAAATTTAGAAGCATGTCAGAAGTAACACTTGTGTTTTTCCCATTTGAAGCAAACCCAAATAAAGAGATCAAAAGTAAAAGTTGAAAGAAAACTAATATATAAAAACAAATTGTTAAGAATCCATGAAAACAAAGAGAACAAAACTTGGGAACACTGATAGAGTAGAAAGGATCAAAAATACTTTGAAATGTAGGCCTTATAAATAAAATCTTATTCACACCATGGTGAGAAATCTTTATGAAGTTTCATGAGGAATAAGTATCTAATTTTCCAATTAAATACCTTGAAATTAACAAATTCAAATGTAGTTTAATTTCAAATTGTTTTCTATTAAAAGTGGCTGATAACTGAATATTTCCAACTCCAGTTCTAACATGACATTCAACATTTAATCTAAACAACCTTCATATTGAGTAATACAGGCATTTTTTAAAAACTTAGTTGCTTAGTTTATATACAAAAGGGAGCAATTATTTTATTCAAAAGTCAAATATCTTCTGAGTTTAAAAAAGGCAGACTGAAATGATGAGAGATAATATAAGAATCCTAACAAACAATTAGTAAATATTATTTGTGTTGTTTGCCTATGTTCGTAGGGAGATCTCATATGTATTTGAAGATAATACAGCATGCTATTTGCTGTAGGCAGATGAAGGCTTTTATAGCTAAAAGCAACAAAGAAAAGGAGAAGGGAGCACAATTTATACTATTTCATAAGTCTGTGTACCTCGTATAAATTTTGAGTTCATAACAATTTAAATTCAAACTTCAAGCTGCTTTACTTACAGTATAATTTAAAAATCTATTAAGTCCCTATTAAAATACCAACATCATACTTTCAAGAGATGAAAAAATAATTCTTCGTTTTGTATGGAACCAGAAAAAACCTGGTTTAGCTAAGGCAGTTCTTAGTAACAAAAACAAAACCGGGGGCATCAGCCTACCAGACTTAAGGCTGTACTACAAGGCCATAGTGGTCAAAATAGCATGGTATTGGCTCAAAAACAGAGACATAGACATCTGGAATCAAACAGAAAATAAGGCAATGGGCTTGATGCCTGTAGCATAGTGGTTATGGCGCCAGCCACATACACTGAGAGTGGTGAGTTCAAATCTGGCCTGCGCCAGCTAAACAACAATGACAACTGCAACAAAAAAAAGCCAGGTGTTGTGGTGGGTGCCTGTAGTCCCAGCTACTTGGAAGGCTGAGATAAGAGAATCGCTGAGCCCAGGAGTTTGAGGTTGCTGTGGGCTGTGACGCCATAGCACTCTACCGAGGGCCACATTGTGAGACTCTGTCTCAAAAAAAAAAGAAAATGAGGAAATGAAACTAACAACTTATAGCCTCCTAATCTTTGATAAACCAAACAAGAACATACACTGAGGAAAAGAATCCCTATTCAGGGAGGCGCCTGTGGCTCAAGGAGTAGGGCGCCGGTCTCATATGCCGGAGGTGGCGGGTTCAAACCCAGCCCCGGCCAAAAACCACACACACAAAAAAAGAATCCCTATTCAATAAATGGTGCTGGGAGAACTGGATATCCACATGTAAAGACTGATACTGGACCTGCACCTTTCTCCACTCACAAAAATTGATTCAAGATGGATAAAAGACCTAAATTTAAGGCATGAAACAATAAAAATCCTCAAAGAAAGCATGGGAAAAATACTTGAAGATATTGGCCTGGAGGAAGACTTTATGAAGAAGACTACTGTGGCAATTGCAACATCAACAAAAATAAACAAATGGGACATAATTAAACTGAAAAGTTTCTGTACAGCCAAGGAGACAACCACCAAAGCAAATAGATAACTTACACAATGGGAAAGGATATTTGCATATTTTGAATCAGACAAAAGCTTGATAACTAGGATCTATAGAGAACTCAAATTAATCAACATGAAAAAAGCCAACAATCCCCAATCAGTGGGCAAGTGAGATGAACAGAACCTTTTCTAAGGAAGGCAGATGAATGGCTAACAAACATAATAAAAAATGCTCATCATTCCTAATTATTAGAGAAATGCAAATCAAAACCACCCTGAGATATCATCTAACCCCAGTGAGAATGGCCCACATCACAAAATCTCAAAACTGCAGATACTGGCGTGGATGTGGAGAGAAGGGAACACTTTTACACTGCTGGTGGGACTGCAAACTAGTACAACCTTTCTGGAAGGAAGTATGGAGAAACCTCAAAGAACTCAAACTAGACCTCCCGTTTGATCCTGTAATCCCATTACTGGGCATCTATCCAGAAGAAACAAAATCCTTTTACCATAAGGACACTTGCACTAAATTGTTTATTGCAGCTCAATTTACAATCGCCAAAATGTGTAAAAGCCTAAATGCCGACCAACCCAGGAAGGAATTAACAAGCCGTGGTCTATGTACACCATGGAATACTATTCAGCTATTAAAAAAGATGGAGACTTTACATTTTTTGTATTAACCTGTATGGAAGTGGAACACATTCTTCTTAGTAAAGCATCACAAGAATGGAGAGGCAAGAAACCTATGTATTCAATTCTGATATGAGGACAATTAATGACCTAGTACCTGGTGGGGAGTGGGGGAAGAGGAGAGCAGAGAGAGGGAAGGAAGGAGGGGGTCGGGGGGGTTATGGTGTGTGACACACCTTTTGAGGGTGGGACACAATTATAAGAGGGACTTTACCTAACAAATGCAATCAATGTAACCTGGTTCTTTGCACCCTCAACGAATCCCCAACAACAAAAATCTATTAAGTCATTTTGTCCTTGATAAAGTGGTAGAGAATAAAGTTGACCATTCCACTAAATGCCATAAAATTACTTAAATGAATCAGAATTTAAGAAAATAATTTTATGTTTGAATACATAATTATTACATAACTTGACTATGACTCGTTATTATTTTTAATTACAATTTTAAATGTACTACAATTCGAATACATGTACCATGCCACCAAATAAACATTTACAGCTTTGACTCTATCAGTCTATCACTCCCACTATTGACAATTCCAGACTTAAATATCAATTTCTAATTTCCTTTACCCCACAGGGGTAATAATAAACACTATCTCTTAAGATCCATGTTATTATATACTTTAAGATAGATAAACTCAAAATAGTTCAAGTAGACAATTTCTTTTACCTTTCAAAAGCAGGCCATGAGGTCTCTTCGCTTAGTTCAGAACCATCACTGCTACCTAAAAATCAAAACATATTCTATTTTTTAGACATAAGAATTATTTTTCCAGTTTGGATTTTATATTTAAAAAATAAATTTGCTCCTTGTGCTCGTAAAATGATAATCACATTGTGGGTGAACCTACACAAGTAATTCTTTATTCAGTATTATTGCTGCTAGGTTTATTTGCAATATATTGGATTATAGTTAACAAGACAACCTAAAATAACAAATTAGCATAAAATATTTTTGCATGCCTATTTATAGCTCAAATTCAGTATGTTAATCAATTTTTCCTACCATCAGAAAACATAAAATAGCACAAAATTTTTCCTATTGATTGTTACAGTCTAGGACCAATATGTAGCAGAATCACCTCACAGTTAACTACCTCCCTACATTGACCATTATGAAATCCTTAGAGGTTCATGGCACATTTCTTTTCCTTTGTATTAAAATCCATTAGTATTGCACGGACAAAAAACTTAATGAAATCCAATTCTTTACCTTTAGGGACAAGGTTGAAGAAGACAGAATCCCAAAATTAAAAGAAAAATTAGTGCTATAAAATCATAATAACTTTTTCTTTAGCCAGAAGATCAGTTAAAATAATCTTCAAATAGAAAAGTTTAAAATTAGCTGGAAAAAGACCTGAGAGAAATGAATTTGGAAAGTTCAAATGGCTTAGACTGACTTAAAAGTTATTTTAAAAATAATCCTGACTCCCAATAAAATTAGGAGGAATTTATGTTAAGTGGAATAGTCTATCAGACTTTTACAACCAGGGTTCTGTGACAAACTCAAATTCTAACACTGGAAAAAGGTATCCATTAGCTATGATAGATATAAACCTCTTCTATGGGTTAGGAATGGCACTACTTATGTACCGTCCTTGCATGAATGAGACGACAATTGCTGAAACAATTTTCTATAATTTGTGGTTCAGATGAGAAACCGTAGGAAACCCACTAGTGGTGGTGGGGCCTTATCTTTTGACGTGTGGCACCATGTAGTAAAGAATGAAAGTTAAGCATAATTGGTACATTTGTAGAAAATGTAAACTTTTTCAGAAGTGTGAAGCTCAGAGTGGTTATGCCTTCCGTAGCTAGATAAGACTACTTACTCTAGGTTATCTAGGACATATGAAAGTCTGACAGTTAAGTTTGTGAACTCATCCTAGAGAAAGTGCTACACACATCATTGCTGAGTATCACTACAGTCACATTCAAATGACTCTCCTTGGGAACCTATGCATTGGTGCCAGCGCCTAGTCCACCCTTCAAAGTAATTTTGGAACTCTTTTTCTAGAATGACTATTAGAGCTGTCATCATACAAGGTCTGACAACTAAGTTTGCAAACTTGCCACTGTGCGCCCACATTGGCAGCCCTGTATAAACTACTCGGTAAGGTTTCATAAACTTGACTCACAGCTGAGTTCATGTCGAGGTGTGGCAGTATCTCACTGAGTGGCATTCGTTACTGTTGTTGTGTGTTTTTGTGTGCTGTACGGCGACAGCTTTCACAGTCACTCTAGAAAAAGAGCTCTGAAGGGTGGAGTAGACCCCGGTGTCGGTGCATAGCTTCCCAAGAACAGTACTTAGAAGATGACCATGGTGATATTCAGCAATGAGCTATGTAGCACTTTTTTCTAGGATGATTTTGCAAACTTAATTGTCAGACCTTGTAGATAACTGCATTAGAAAATGGATGAGGCCATCAATATTTGGAATCACACCCTCTCCCTAGACTCAGCCAGGAAGAAATAGAGCTCCTGAACAGACCAATTTCAAGCACTGAGATCAAAGAAACAATAAAAAATCTTCCAACCAAAAAATGCCCTGGTCCAGATGGCTTCACTCCAGAATTCTATCAAACCTTCAAGGAAGAGCTTATTCCTGTACTGCAGAAATTATTCCAAAAAATTGAGGAAGAAGGAATCTTCCCCAACACATTCTATGAAGCAAACATCACCCTGATACCAAAACCAGGAAAAGACCCAAACAAAAAGGAGAATTTCAGACCAATCTCACTCATGAATATAGACGCAAAAATTCTGAACAAAATCCTAGCCAATAGATTACAGCTTATCATCAAAAAAGTCATTCATCATGATCAAGTAGGCTTCATCCCAGGGATGCAAGGCTGGTTTAACATATGCAAGTCTATAAACGTTATCCACCATATTAACAGAGGCAAAAATAAAGATCACATGATCCTCTCAATAGATGCAGAAAAAGCATTTGATAAAATCCAGCATCCTTTTCTAATTAGAACACTGAAGAGTATAGGCATAGGTGGCACATTTCTAAAACTGATTGAAGCTATCTATGACAAACCCACAGCCAATATTTTACTGAATGGAGTAAAACTGAAAGATTTTCCTCTTAGAACTGGAACCAGACAAGGTTGTCCTCTGTCACCTTTACTATTCAACGTAGTGCTGGAAGTTCTAGCCAATACAATTAGGCAAGACAAGGAAATAAAGGGAATCCAAATGGGAGCAGAGGAGGTCAAACTCTCCCTCTTTGCTGACGACATGATCTTATACTTAGAGAACCCCAAAGACTCAACCACACGACTCCTAGAAGTCATCAAAAAATACAGTAATGTTTCAGGATATAAAATCAATGTCCACAAGTCAGTAGCCTTTGTGTACACCAATAACAGTCAAGATGAGAAGCTAATTAAGGACACAACTTCCTTCACCATAGTTTCAAAGAAAATGAAATACCTAGGAGTATACCTAACGAAGGAGGTGAAGGACCTCTATAAAGAAAACTATGAAATCCTCAGAAAGGAAATAGCAGAGGATATTAACAAATGGAAGAACATACCATGCTCATGGATGGGAAGAATCAACATTGTTAAAATGTCTATACTTCCCAAAGCAATCTACCTATTCAATGCCATTCCTATCAAAATACCAACATCGTACTTTCAAGATTTGGAAAAAATGATTCTGCATTTTGTATGGAACCGGAAAAAACCCCGTATAGCTAAGGCAGTTCTCTGTAAAAAAAATAAAGCTGGGCGCATCAGCATACCAGATTTTAGTCTGTACCACAAAGCCATAGTGCTCAAGACAGCATGGTACTGGCACAAAAACAGAGACATAGACACTTGGAATCAAATTGAAAACCAAGAAATGAAACTAACATTTTACAACCACCTAATCTTTGATAAACCAAACAAGAACATACCTTGGGGGAAAGACTCCCTATTCAATAAATGGTGTTGGGAGAACTGGTTGTCTACATGTAAAAGACTGAAACTGGACCCACACCTTTCCCCACTCACAAAAATTGATTCAAGATGGATAAAGGACTTAAATTTAAGGCATGAAACAATAAAAATCCTCCAAGAAAGCATAGGAAAAACACTGGAAGATATTGGCCTGGGGAAAGACTTCATGAAGAAGACTGCCATGGCAATTGCAACAACAACAAAAATAAGCAAATGGGACTTCAGTAAACTGAAAAGCTTCTGTACAGCTAAGGAGACAATAACCAAAGCAAAGAGACAACCTACACAATGGGAAAGGATATTTGCATATTTTCAATCAGACAAAAGCTTGATAACTAGAATCTATAGAGAACTCAAATTAATCCACATGAAAAAAGCCAACAATCCCATATATCAATGGGCAAGAGACATGAATAGAACTTTCTCTAAAGACGACAGACGAATGGCTAACAAACACATGAAAAAATGTTCATCATCTCTATATATTAGACAAATGCAAATCAAAACAACCCTGAGATATCATCTAACCCCAGTGAGAATGGCCCACATCACAAAATCTCAAAACTGCAGATGCTGGCGTGGATGTGGAGAGAAGGGAACACTTTTACACTGCTGGTGGGACTGCAAACTAGTACAACCTTTCTGGAAGGAAGTATGGAGAAACCTCAAAGCACTCAAGTTAGACCTCCCATTTGAGGTCCTGCAATCCCATTACTGGGCATCTACCCAGAAGGAAAGAAATCCTTTTATCATAAGGACACTTGTACTAGACTGTTTATTGCAGCTCTTTACAATCGCCAAAATGTGGAAACAGCCTAAATGCCCACCAACCCAGGAATGGATTAACAAGCTGTGGTATATGTATACCATGGAATACTATTCAGCCATTAAAAAAAATGGAGACTTTACATCCTTCGTATTAACCTGGATGGACGTGGAAGACATTATTCTTAGTAAAGCATCACAAGAATGGAGAAGCATGAATCCTATGTACTCAATTTTGATACGAGGACAATTAATGACAATTATGGTTATGGAGGGGGAACAGAAAGAGGGATGGAGGGAGGGGGGTGGGGCCTTGGTGTGTGTCACACTTTATGGGGGCAAGACATGATTGCAAGAGGGACTTTACCTAACAATTGCAATCAGTGTAACCTGGCTTATTGTACCCTCAATGAATCCCCAACAATAAAAAAAAAAAAAAAAGCTTTAATAAAAAATTTAAAAAAGAAAAAAAAAAAGAAAATGGATGAGGCCATTATTTCAAGCATTGACAACAGTACTTTCAAAGGCTTCATAGTATGGTAGATTAGTATTACATGTAAAAGTTTTAGGTAAGGAAAAGACTATTTTGTGTAGTAACACCTACCAACATCTTATGTTAGTAGTCTTATTCTTTTCCCATTATGTTAAAGCTTTAAAACAAAAATTCTGGATGCCTTTGTCTAAAATGTTCTTAATTGGCTCAGCACCCATAGCTCTGTGAGTAGGTGCTGGCTACATACACTGATGCTGGCGGGTTTGAGCCTGGCTGGGGCCTCCTAAACAACGACAACTACAGTCAAAAAGTAGCTGGGCATTGTGGTGGGCGCCTCCCAGTCCCACTTGGGAGGCTGAGGCAAAAGAATTGCTTATGCCCAAGAGTTTGAGGTTGCTGTAACCTAGGCTGACGTCACTGCACTCTACTGGGGGCAATAGAACAAAACTCTGTATCCACCCCCCACCAAAAATTTTTTGTTGTTGTTTTGCTTTAAGTGGCACGCCAGATTCCATAAAGTGTAACAAATTTTTGATTGGAAAAAGTTCTTCCTTTTGCAAATTTTCCTGTGTATTATTTCTTAGGCTGAGGTTAGTAATTGTTTTTTTTTTTTTTTTTTTTTTACAGAGTCTCAACATGAGGTTAATGTTTGTACATAGCCAACTTAGAACAGTAATCAGAAGTATTTCAGGTGACAAACTTGCCTTCTATTTAAAAAATTTTGTCATCATTTAATCATTTGCATTTATAAAAGAGTAACTCCAGAATAAACTGCTGAATAGTAACGGAGAGCTGTGAAGTAATTTTATTTTCAGGGTTTGGAACTCTCAAGGGCTAAAAAAGTGAATATGTTCAAGAAAATGAATTTCCTTTTGCATCTCTTTATATCAATTTTGAGAAGATCACATTAACAATAATAGGCTTAGCCCTTCAGCAACCTGATAATCACAAAGGAAGACATTCTCTTCTCTTCATATTTTTAAATATAAAAATAGCAATATATGCATAATGTCTAATTACAAAAAGGAACAATGCTCATCTAGGAGACTCAGAAAATAAGTAAAACTTCAAGCAGTAAAAATAAACTACCTCTCTGGTAATTTCGCATCCCTTTTTAGTATGGCCCCAATTTTATGCTCTTCTTTACAGAAGCTATCTTTATACAGGGTGTCCATAAAGTTCGTGGACTCGCCTCTCATGTGAAATCTACTCTAGTTGTCAGGGCTTTGCCTTCACCATTCTATGGAACAACCGTTGTCTAAGTCCCCAGTGACTTTTATTTTGGCAAATAATTCTCCAGAGTCACCCACTTCTCTTTTTGGCATTTGATATCGATGAATTCAGCACTTCCTTCTTCCTGGAGACACTGTCTATTCTACCAGGCTCCTGTAACACCACATTCTGTTTGTGCCCCCTACTTCCTTGATCTCTCCTTTATAGCTGCCTTTGATGGCCCATCTTTTTTTTAAAACAATAATTTAGTCAAACCTCTAAATATGACAAAAGTTCTCTTATTTTTTACATTCTCTCCCTAGTCCCATGGCTCTTCCTGTCTGACCATACCTCACTGAGCTCCAGATTCACACATTCCACAGTCTGCCTGACAGCCCCACAGACACTAAGCATATCTCAAACAGAATTCTTGATTCCCCAAACTCAGCCACTCTTCACAAATGCTTTACTGCCCAAAGTCTTCTCCACCTTGCTAACAGCACTATCATCTAATTAGTTGTTTAATCCAAATAACCTGGAGTCATACTCGACTATACCCTTTTCCTTATTCCTACATCCAAATTGCATGCAGTTAATAATGCAACCAGCTCACATTCTTTTTCTACTATTCTTCAAGTGCCTCCCCTTTAGGAGTGAAAAACATCAAGCACGTTAAAAACCGTCATGAATTACTAACTTCATCCTATATTTAATTGCTACTTTTTTTTTTTTAAGCCAAATTTTCTCTATGTATGGTAGGGTTAATGAGGTTTTCCCAGGTGAGTTTTGTTAAAATTTTTGTTGTATGTTAAGTTGGAACCCTCTCAGAGAACTATTTCTCACCTATTGATATTCCACTAGAAAGAGTAGAACTTTCAGCTTGGCCTCGAGATGGTGCATGGGGCTCCATGACGCTATCATCTAACAGATGTCTTGGCCCTGCATTTGGGAACGTTGCACTCTTAAACTCTGCCGTGTTCATTTTATGAATGAAACTGGAAACAAAGAGAAATATTTTTCACATCTTTTATTATTGTTAGTTATTCAGGATATTTTATAGGATATTTTCAGGATATAGATAGTCTTTTACAAAAATTTAGGACACAAAAGATGCATCCGCTATCCTGAACTTACTTCTGAATTGCTTACACTGAAGAACATACAGATGCTGACATGAAAGCCTCAAACTAACAGTTAGGGAAAATGTTTCAGGAAACCCGGCCTAATCTACCCATGAAACTAGAGCATACTTTAATTTCATCTTAGCTTCAGTTTCATTAAAAAATTACTTTCACATCACTTTTGAGGAACAGTTATTAAATTTTCTTGAGACAGAGTCTCACTATGTCACCCTTGGTAGAGTGCCAGGGCATCACAGCTCACAGCAACCTCAGACTCTTGGGCTTAAGCGATTCTCTTGCCTCAGCCTCAAAGTACCTGGACTACAGACACCCGCCACAACACCTGGCTATTTTTTGGTTGTAGTTATCATTGTTTGGGTTGGGCTGGGCTGGATTTGAACCCACAAGCTTTGGTGTATGTGACTGGCACCCTAGCTGCTTGGGTGCCATAATTATTAATATTGAATTAATAATAATAACTGCCAAGCCAGTTATTAAATTTTCATAAAGATCATGGCAAAAGTGAACATGGATCCTTTTTCTGGAAAAAAAAAAAAAAAAGGTACTGTAAAACCAAAGAAGTTAAACAAACAAAAATGAGTTCTCTTTCTTTATATTTAGGAATAAGGAGAAAAATTTTTATAGATCTTCATTTATAACATTTTTTAGTTAAGACGATTGTCTCGGGCAGTACCTGTGGCTCAGTGGATAGGGTACCAGCCCCATATATTGAGGGTGGCGGGTTTGAACCCGGCCCCGGCCAAACTGCAACAAAAAAAATAGCTGGGTGTTGTGGCGGGCACCTGTAGTCCCAGCTACTCGGGAGGCTGAGGCAAGAGAATTGCCTAAACCCAAGAGCTGGAGGTTGCTGTGAGCTGTGACCCCACGGCACTCTACCAAGGGCAACATAGTTGAGAGTCTGTCTCAAAAAAAAAACAAAAAAAAGACAATGATTGTCTGGATATAAAAGTTACAATTTAAAAAGTATCTTTCCCAAATATGAATACATTGTTGAGGAAAGCTCTTTTCAGGTAATTTAGAATTTATAAAAAGGAAGAAATAAATGCTTTTAGGCAAACAAGATGTTTTACTGAATGAGGAAAAAGGCTATTATTTAAAAAAAAAGATTATGCATGGACACTATTTTCTATTTAACTAATAAAGTAAATACACAATAAATCCAACTACAAACAACTTTAAGCATTTGAAAGATAAAAATGCTGACTTATAACCCAAGCTGTGGCACTTCCTATGTCCATGTGGAATCAGGTTCCGAGGGGAGGGGGGTGTCTGTGGTAGCAAGCCTCCTTCAGCTGCCACACTTTTTCTCCCACTTTGTGGTGATGCTCCTACTTCAGGACCTGAGGTTAAATTAGAGAGAAAGAGAAAATTTTTCTAGTGGTTTCAAAGGATTATTTTATTTTTAATTCCTTGATATAAAATATTAAATGTGGTTTAAATGTTAAGATAATAATATTAATGTTAGACCTATTTAATTGACTTGAAGATGAGAAATACTTGTTTCCTGAGCCTTAAAACACAAAATCCCAAACCATACAAAATCCACTAATTTCTATCTATCTTATTTGTACAGTAACAGTGTAAATATTTTCCCCATTTACATGGGAAGAAATAGGATTAGAAGAGATTGACTCAGAATCTCCCATCAGAGACAAATCTGGACATAGATCTTTTAAGACGTCGTTTTAATGCTTCTTAAATTTTATACACTGCTTTTTAAAATTTTTTATTTATCATTAAAGCACAGCTGTGTACATTAATGCAATCATGGGACACCGTACACTGGTTTTATAGACCATTTGACACATTTTCATCACACTGGTTAACATAGCCTTCCTGGCATTTTCTTAGTTATTGTGTTAAGACATTTATATTCTACATTTATTAAGTTTCACATGTATCCTTGTAAGATGCACAACAGGTGTAATCCCACCAATCACCCTCCCTCTGTCCATCCTCCCCCCCTCCCCTCTCCTCCCTTTCCCCCTTCCCCCTATTCTTAGGTTATAACTGGTTATAGCTTTCATGCGAAAGCCATACATTAGTTTCATAGTAGGGCTGAGTACATTGGATACTTTTCTTCCATTCTTGAGATACTTTACTAAGAAGAATATGTTCCAGCTCTATCCATGTAAACATGAAAGAGGTAAAGTCTCCATCTTTCTTTAAGGCTGCATAATATTCCATGGTGTACATATACCACAGTTTATTAATCCATTCGTGGATCGAGGGGCACATGGGCTTTTTCCATGACTTAGCAATTATGACTTGGGCTGCAATAAACATTCTGATACAAATGTCTTTGTTATAATGTGATTTTTGGTCTTCTGGGTATATACCTAGTAGAGGAACTGTAGTATTGAATGGCAGGTCTATTTTTAGATCTGTAAGTATTCTCCAAACATCTTTCCAAAATATACACTGCTTTTTTTTTTTTTTTTTTTTTTTGTAGAGACAGAGTCTCACTGTACCGCCCTCCGGTAGAGAGCCGTGGCATCACACGGCTCACAGCAACCTCTAACTCTTGGGCTTACGCGATTCTCTTGCATCAGCCTCCCGAGCAGCTGGGACTACAGGCGCCCGCCACAACGCCCGGCTATTTTTTTTTTTTGTTGCAGTTTGGCCGGGGCTGGGTTTGAACCCGCCACCCTCGGCATATGGGGCCGGCGCCCTACTCACTGAGCCACAGGCGCTGCCCTACACTGCTTTTTTAATTTTAGTTTCAACTTATTAGATAAAGAACTAAAGTTAGAAATTAATCAGCATCTACACTGACACTCTTCAAGCTTATGGGAATAAAATATAGAAGTGACATGTACACAGACTTGTAAAATATTGCTTTAATAATGAAAAGAAAAGCAAATTTAAGAAAAGAAAAGCAAATTTAAGAGATTTAAACTGGAATTCTTTTTCTGCTTGGAATGCTCTTTCCCACAGATATTGTCATGGTTTGTTCCTTTGCTTCTTCACATCTTTTCTTTTTTTTGGTTTTATTGATTCTTAATTGCTGCAAACTCCTTCACATCTTATTAGATACTGTAAGTCTTCAAATAATTTTTAGAGTCTACAATACGAAGCTTAGTGCAAATGTCTGTACTGGAAATTTTTTTTTTGTAGAGACAGTCTCACTGTACCGCCCTCGGCTAGAGTGCCGTGGCGTCACACGGCTCACAGCAACCTCTAACTCTTGGGCTTACGCGATTCTCTTGCCTCAGCCTCCCGAGCAGCTGGGACTACAGGCGTGCACTGGAAATTTTTAAAAAGGTACTTATTAATGATTTCTTAAATAAGGAATGATTCTCTTCAATTTTATGTTTTTCCTGATTATTTGTAATATATATTCAATATCTCCACTAATGCCACAAGTAACGGACGGTGATTTTTATATTTTTAGTGCCTGGCTCTAAACTTCAAAAAGTAAACTTTAAAAAAATTAAGTCACTAAAATTGACTTCTATACTTATTAATAAAATTAGCAGAATTTACCACTTAGATCACAGAAATTACTAGTGTAATCAACTCTCATTGCCTGAGACAGTGCATTCTTACTTTAAAAATGAATAGACTACAAACATTTATATCTTATTTTCCATTTGCTCCACCTGTTTTCCTTGATTAGGTAGCAAATTTGTTTATACACTTTACTGATAAACCTTTTAATTAAAAAACAAAAACAAAAATCCCTAGAAAGTACTGACAGATTTTAATAACACAATAAAGATTTTTATTTACCTTGGAGTATATTCTTATTAGGCTATCTGATTTATTATTTGGTAACAAGAGAAAACTAATGTACTAACCTACTAAGTCTTCCCTGGAAGCAGCAGAACGTGGTGTGCTCGTCCCTGGTTCTATCTTTAATGAAAGCCTGAATTTCAAAAAGACAGAACACATAAAATGGTTAATATTTGAGAAAATAATATTGAAGTCATATATTTCCTCACAAAAAACTAAACATTTTAATGGAATAATCTAAGCTTTATATTTTTCTTCAAGAGCAATCTTCATGATGTTAAGTCTCCTACCTTTTCATACAAAGCAGATCTTATGGTTATTCTAGGAAATATTAGGGAGGAAAATACATTTAAAAGTTGTATTTAAATGGTGATTACCAATGCTTTTAGAATGCAGCTTCTCAATTGTTGTGGACATGACTACAGAAAAAAACTTCCACTAGGTTTTCTATTTGCTACTTTGCTAACACTCAGCCTACTGGGGACATTTCATTAACCCTTTATTAGACTACTGTTTTCCCTTCATTGCCTATGGGTGAGCACTGTCCAAGCGGAAATACAAAGCAAGCAACTGTGACTGTCTAATAGATTTTACAGCAGGAACAGTGCATGCCTGGGTCTCTTGTGCCTCACAGAGAGGTATTTCTGGCTAATTCTTATTGTAACTCTTCTGGATAGCTAATAACTAGGTGGTTTTGGAGCTAAGGGAGGCTTGTTTCATATGATCATCTTTGGACATATAAACTTTTATATTTTGCCTAATGCCATAATAAAAAAAACAACAACAACATTTTACACCAAAAACAAAAAAAAAGTTTTATTTAAAAATAACCTTGGTGGCTCATGCTTATAATCTTAGTATTTTGGGAGGCCAAGACTGGAGGACTGCTTGAAGCCAGGAATTTAAGATCAGCCTGAGTAAGAGCAAGACCCCCATTTCTACAAAAAATAAAAAAATTAGCCATGTATGGTGGCATGCATCTGTAGTTCTAACACTTGGGAGGCTAAGGCAGGAGAATCGCTCGAGCCCAGGAGTTTGAGGTTGTAGTAAGCTATGATGCCATTGCACTCTAGACCTGGCAACAGAGCAAGTTCCTGCCTCCAAAAAAATCTTGAGCCTGGCATGGCTGCTCACACCTGTATTCCCAGTGAATCAGCAAATGGAGGTAGGAAGATTGTTTGAGGCCAGAAGTTCAAGACCTGCCTGGGCAACACAGTGAGACCACATTTCTAAAAGAATAAAAAAGTTAGTTACTCTGGAGGCTAAGGCAAGCTCCTGCTTGAGCCCAGGAGCTGAGGCTGCAGTGAGCTGTCACTATGCCAATACATCCCAGACTAGGAGACAGAGTGAGACCTTGTCTTTTAAAAAATTTAAAATAAATAAATAAAAACTAAAAATTTCCTGAACTACCTCAAAGTTGTCAAACAATTCAACACATTTAAAGATAGCTGATAAATGATTAAAAGATGATTTAACTTGAGTTTATATTGATACCTAACATTTAAATTCAGGAACTTTCACATATAGTATTAAATATGTTATACAAATTATTTCTGGAATCTTTATTGAATATGCTATTGGTTTGAGTATAACAGTGAAAATTTCAAAAAATACCTTATTGAAAACTGCAGCTAACAAACCAACTAACACAACTCTTCAAAGAAAGATCAATAAAAACAAAAAGGTTGTTAGCAAGATTCCTAGTAAATCCTTGTCCAAAGTCAAAATTTATTAGTTGGTACTCAAGTTACATTTATAATAATATACTGAATTTTGAGATCTACAGCAAGAGATTATGATTCCTATCAGTGAAAACTATTTCAGGAAATAGGATACTACTTTAGTTATAGAAAATGCTTTGCTCTAATACATGAAACCTAATATTGCTAAGAATTTGTTTGAAGATAAAAACTGTTCAGCATTCTATCAACTGCAATTTTTAGTGAAATTACACAATACAAGTGGCGTTTGTAATGATAAACTAATCTATCGTAGGTGCTCAAATTATTATTTCTTTGTTAACTTAAAGAGGGAACTAAACAATTATATTTCAATTATTTGACAATGTGAAAATTCATGTATTAAACAGATGTGTGACTAACCAGAACATTCTGTTCTTTTTATAGAGAAGTTTACTTTAATTACTTAGGCTACAGAGTGTACGGCATTCATTCATATTCAGTAAGTATTGTGTTGGGCACTGTGCTCAGAACTGAAGATAACAGACTAAGGCAGACATGGTGGCCCTGTTCTTAAGCTTACAGACTAGTGAGTGAGAGAAAAGAAGCAAACAAAATAACTGCAATTTCCTAAGACACCAAAATAGAAAGGAACACCACTATAAAAAGCAGCAGCATCTTAAAAAGCACAGCAGTAAAGGCTAGTCTGAGTTGTCAGCTATGAGAAAAGATATGGTCATTGTTAAAATAACTTAGATTTTCATCCTGATTAAAAGACATACACACACAATAATATCTATACTAGTTGGCTATATAGATGAAATTGCTAAAAACAGAGGCCTTTTGATAAGTGAAGTGTCACTTATTTCTATTTAAAATTTTTTCATCATAAAAAATTATTCTAGCAAAATTTTTTCTAACATATTTTTAAATGATTTTAATGACATTTTAAAATGTTCTAATTTTCAACATTTAATTTGAAGGCTCGTGCAACACAATCTATCTTCTCCAAGTCTCCCACATGATGCCTCCCAAACACCAAGTGACTTTGTAGTTCCCCAAAGGCTACTTTCATTCTAGCTACTCATGAAAACAAAAATCAATATAATGACATCTTTTCTATAAAAATGAAGGTATCATATATTAGGTCAGTTTACAGAGTATTGAAACTAATGTTTTCTAGTTCCAATTTATTAATACATGAAAAAAAACACTAATGTTTTCAAGTCTATTCTTTCACAAAGTAATTAGACTCAATAAATACATTAAATTTTTATGGTAGTTAGTATAAAAATTTACTACCCATTATAATTTCGCAAAATTTTCTTGACTTTGTTTCTACCTTCTAAACTTTAACTTCTCTTAAATTCAGTAAGTTTTGGTTCGGCATCTGCAGCATAGTGGTTACGGCACCAGCCACACGCACCAAGGCTAGCGGGTTTGAAACTGGCCTGGCCAGCTAAACAATGACAACTGCAACAAAAAAGTGCCAGGCATTGTGGTGGGTGCTTGTAGTCCCAGCTACTTGTGAGGATGAAGCATGAAAATCGCTTAAGCCTAGGAGTTTTTGAGCTGTAATGCCACGGCACTCTACCGGAGGGCAACATAGTGAGACTCTGTCTAAAAAAAAGTAAGTTTCTTGAGCCAGATAAAGAAAAGTTTAAAAGCTATTTACTCATATTTTGAGTTTTAAGTTACCTGTGCTATAGTTCCCTGGACAAAACTAAAGTGTTTATTAGGTTATCAGTTCTACATCAGTAACTAAAGAGATGGAAAAATAGTAGTAAATATTTACCACTATTGGTAAACTTGAGAAACATACAACCTAGGGCAATAGACTTGTGAAACAACCAAGTTAAAAAGGCCTATCCACTGACCTCACACATTTTCAAATGAGTTAGAGTGAAAAAAGATTTTGTAAAATAAAAATTGATGCATAAAGTGTTAATATTATGGTATTGGGGAGAAGATAAAGGTGTTTTCAAACATTGGTAAAAATTTAGATACATCTGTAATCCTAGCACTCTGGGAGGCTGAGGTGCATAGATTGCCTAAGCAAGAGTGAGACTCTGTCTCTAAAAAATAGCTGGGCGTTGTGGTGGGTGCCTGTAGTCCCAGCTACTTGGAAGGGTGAGTGAGAGAATCTCTCAAGCTCAAGAGTTTGAGGTTGCGGTGATCTACCACCGCACTCGAGCAAGCGCGACAAAGTGAGACTCTGTCTCAAAAAAAAAAAAAAAGAAAAAAGTATATACATTTAAGTATATATCCAAAACGTCTTATACATTTAGTATTTGAAGAAAAATTATTTCTAGTTGTTTTCCATAATTTCTAGCCTTTTGTCAGGACCAATTCTGTCCTGCAGGATATTTAAGAAAATTGTTGAAACCTACGGAATAAGCACATTCATAATTACTACCATAATGTATTGATATTGAAAAATTATCTAGTCTTTCACTTTGATGAATTTATAAAAGAAGACCTTTTATTGAAAAAAAAATTGTGAAAACACAAAATTCAATTTGAAAGCATGGGAATAACTGGCATAATAAAGCTAAGAAAACTTATTTAAAATTAAGAAATGGCTCGGCGCCTGTGGCTCAAGCAGCTAAGGCGCCAGCCACATACACCTGAGCTGGAGGGTTCGAATCCAGCCTGGGCCTGCCAAACAACAATGATGGCTGCAACCAAAAAACAGCCAGGCGCTGTGGCGGGTGCCTGTAGTCCCAGCTACTTGGGAGGCGGAGGCAGGAGAATCGCTTGAGCCCAGGAGTTGGAGATTGCTATGAGCTGTGATGCCACGGCACTCTACCCAGGGCAACAGCTTGAGGCTCTGTCTCATAAAAAAAAAATAAATAAATAAAATTAAGAAATGGAGCTATAAGAGAACGAGAAGCTTCAAGATAAGCTCTTTATCATCCCACCTTTTGAAATAACCAACAGTTATGATGTAAGCATATCACTGAAAGAGGAAAGGGGTCAGTAATTAAACCCTCCTCCCATCTTTGGGCCAGACTATGGGTATAAGGAGAAAAAAATGGGTATTGGTTATTTTAAAAGTGATTTAAAAAATATTTAATAAAGGACTTGCTACAATTAGGGAGAATAATAAATGCAGTTCTATACTGGAGAAATGTCTCTTACTTGGAGAAAAGAAGGTTCAGTATTCTCTTAGTCTATAAAAACAACAAAAAAACAAGCCAAAAAAGGGGCTCAAGATGCGTCAAAAAATCAGCATTAAAAAAGAACCAATTTTTCAATTTTTTAGTCTGTTTCAATAATTTTTCTATTAAAAGATAAATGTCCATAAACATTTAATGATTGAATATAGGGAGAAAGGAACAAATTTAACTTAGAACTATCATATATTAGCTTTCTACAACTTGAGAAACAAAATACTTTTTAATAATAGAACAGATGAGTATTTGTATATTGGCTCAATCATATCAAGTGATTAAAAAGAAATACATGTTAAGTATTTTTATGACTGTAAATGTACCACTGGAGTAGGCACTTTTATGATACCATGTAGAATTTAGATGTTTAAATACATGGGAATGGAAGGGTACAGGATAGGACAAAGTTATACAAACCACTTTTGAAGATCCAACCTACTTGTAATTATCGTCTTCCACAAACTTTTGTAGCTCTTCTATATACTGAACGGAGTTCAGATACTTTTGGACATGAGGCAACATGGGGATATCTAGGCAAAAGGTGATAAATAATAATCTAATAAAATACGTTGTAACCAGAACTTTAAAAATTTAGAAAAATAATTTAAAGGTAAATTATGGCCACATGGCACCAAAATTCTAGAAGGACATTACTGAGGTAAGCTTTAATGTGAAAAGTGAAGGTAATTTAGAAAATTATAGTTATATACTGTTTGCGTAATTCTTTTTTTTAAATAGCTCCAATTACTAAGTACTGCATAACTGATGAATTTCACAGAAAAAAATCAGGAACTTCACTGTGATTTATATTCAAATGTCAACCAAACAAAAGGTGTGAAGACAGTTATTTTTCTTTTAAAGAAATTTGGCTCCCATTGATTTCTCCTCCTCTCCTACTAAATTTTAAACATTAATACTGAATTTGTTATGTTAGAAAATTGAGAAAAGGACAGGATAAGGGATTATTTGATTTATCTTTCAGTAAGATGCTATCTCCACACACAGTTAGGAAGCTTTTGAGGTTTCCTTAAAGGCATAGACACAGGCAGATAAAAGTCAGCTTTAAGACAAATTTACCTGAAATAAATCAGATAATGTAAAACTCCCTGCTTTTTTAAACACTGAAACAATTATACATTAATAGTCTAACTGTATTCCCCATCAAACTGAAAGCATTTAAACATTTAAAAACTTTCCTTTTTCTAATCCTAAGTAATCATTTGGGCTTACTTAGCTCTTTCTATAGATCTCATTTCATAATATACATTGATTATTTACTCAATATCTGACTCAAGAAAGCTAGTCCATTGTCACTAGACTCAATGGTCTCAGCTACTTCTCTAATTCAAAAATGTAAAAACTATTTACATTATAGATCAGAGAGATCAAATGAAAAAAAGATAATAAAAAACAATTTCATAAACTAGTAACTAAGAGATGGTAATAAAATATATTGCCCTGTGCTCTGTGAGCAAAGTGGCTATAGAATTACAAGGAGCAAAAGATAAAAATGAAAATTTTAAATATTAAATGCTCCAAAATTCCTTAAAAGCAAGATCTTAACCAGGTTGCTAAACAGTAAATGTTGAAATAAAATAACCATTATTTCCCTTTATTTAGGATGGAAATAAGAAATTGATGGGTACAGATGCAGTGGCTAAAGCCTATACTCCTAGCACTTTGGGAGATTAAGGTGGGAAGACAGCTTGAGGCCAGGAGCTGGGGACCAGCTTGAACAAGACCTTGCCTCTACAGAAAAACCCCAAAACAAAAATTAGCTGGGTGTGGTGGCTCCCACCTCTAGTCCCAGCCAGGAGGAGAGGAGGATGCTTGAACCCAGGAGTTTCAGATTACAGTGAGCTAGGATTGTGCTACTGTACTCCAGCCTGGGCAACAGAGTAAAACCCCGTCTCAAAAGGTAAGAAAAGGGGGGAAGAGAAGGAAAGGAGGTTAGAAGGGAGGGGGAAAAAAGAGAGAAAGAAACACAGAAAGAAAAGGGAAAAAAAAGGGGGGGGAGAAAAGAAAAAAAAGAAACTGATGTTTGTGAAAAATGGTCAACGTGTAAATAAGTCATAGGTATCGCAGCATGTTAATGACTTAGCATTATCCCCACCCAAACTTACCGTATTCACAGGACTGCTGTAAATCAGAAATTATTCGAAGGATGTTATTCATTAAATTTGATCTTTGCTCATTTTCTAGAATGCTGCCAGTTGATGGGTATGCCGAATCAATGTATGTTAAATCTGACAGATAGATACCTGAAACAAAATTAGATAAATGAATGTTTTCTTACTTGTAGTTTGCAAAAGTGACAAAAGGTGGGAAAAGCTCATTTATAGATATATTCTAATATATGCTATATTTAGAATATGTTGTTATTAATACACTAATATTTTAAGCCTTGTTAAAATATGACAACTGGGGCCGAGGTTTCTGCAAAGTTGGGGTCATATATGCAAATTACATGATTTTTTGTAATTGTTTTCTTATGATACCGTTTTCAAGTATGATTGAGGCTGGAGTTAGAAACTCCAACACATATGGGACTTAATGGAAAGAAGCTGAGCCTTTGAACTGGCTCTGCCTCTAACTAGTTGCATAATACAGTTATTTTCAACTCTCAACTTCAGTTTTTAAATTTACAGAACAGGCTCAGCGCTTGCAGCTCAGTGGCTAGGGTGCTAGTCATGTACGCTGGAACTGGTGGGTTTGAACCCAGCCCAGGCCTGCCAAACAGCAATGACAACTACAACTAAAAAATAGCTGGGCGTTTTTGTGGTTGGGTGCCTGTAGTTCCAGCTACTTGGGAGGATGAGGCAAGAGAATCGCTTAAGTCCAAGAGTGAGAGGTTGCTATGAGCTGTGACGTCACAGCACTCTACCGAGGGTGACATAATGAGACTGTCTCAAAAAAAAAGAAAAATCTATAGAACAATCAGTATCTATTTTCCAGATTGTGTTATAGCTTGAAGGAGTTAACTTAGTCAACCTAGCCAGTGCAGAATGGGGAAGCTATTTTAGTTTATAACTCTCTTGCTCTGAGTTGATAAACTACTGTCACTTTAAAAATTGTCTCAAACTGGTAGAAAAGTCTTATGTTTTTTTTTTTCTTTTTTTTTTTTTTTATTGTTGGGGATTCATTGAGGGTACAATAAGCCAGTTACACTGATTGAAATTGTTAGGTAAAGTCCCTCTTGCAATCATGTCTTGCCCCCATAAAGTGTGACACACACTAAGGCCCCACCCCCCTCCCTCCATCCCTCTTTCTGCTTCCCCCCCCATAACCTTAATTGTCATTAATTGTCCTCATATCAAAATTGAGTACATAGGATTCATGCTTCTCCATTCTTGTGATGCTTTACTAAGAATAATGTCTTCCACTTCCATCCAGGTTAATATGAAGGATGTAAAGTCTCCATTTTTTTAAATAGCTGAATAGTATTCTATGGTATACGTATACCACAGCTTGTTAATCCATTCCTGGGTTGGTGGGCATTTAGGCTCTTTCCACATTTTGGCGATTGTAAATTGAGCTGCAATAAACAGTCTAGTACAAGTGTCCTTATGATAAAAGGATTTTTTTCCTTCTGGGTAGATGCCCAGTAATGGGATTGCAGGATCGAATGGGAGGTCTAGGTTGAGTGCTTTGAGGTTTCTCCATACTCCCTTCCAGAAAGGTTGTACTAGTTTGCAGTCCCACCAGCAGTGTAAAAGTGTTCTCTTCTCTCCACATCCACGCCAGCATCTGCAGTTTTGAGATTTTGTGATGTGGGCCATTCTCACTGGGGTTAGATGATATCTCAGGGTTGTTTTGATTTGCATTTCTCTAATATATAGAGATGATGAACATTTTTTCATGTGTTTGTTAGCCATTCGTCTGTCGTCTTTAGAGAAAGTTCTATTCATGTCTCTTGCCCATTGATATACGGGATTGTTGGCTTTTTTCATGTGGATTAATTTGAGTTCTCTATAGATCCTGGTTATCAAGCTTTTGTCTGATTGAAAATATGCAAATATCCTTTCCCATTGTGTGGGTTGTCTCTTTGCTTTGGTTATTGTCTCCTTAGCTGTACAGAAGCTTTTCAGTTTAATGAAGTCCCATTTGTTTACTTTTGTTGTTGTTGCAATTGCCATGGCAGTCTTCTTCATGAAGTCTTCCCCCAGGCCAATATCTTCCAGTGTTTTTCCTATGCTTTCTTTGAGGATTTTTACTGTTTCATGCCTTAAATTTAAGTCCTTTATCCATCTTGAGTCAATTTTTGTGAGTGGGGAAAGGTGTGGGTCCAGTTTCAGTCTTTTACATGTAGACATCCAGTTCTCCCAACACCATTTATTGAATAGGGAGTCTTTCCCCCAAGGTAAGTTCTTGTTTGGTTTATCGAAGATTAGGTGGTTGTAAGATGTTAGTTTCATTTCTTGGTGTTCAATTCGATTCCAAGTGTCTATGTCTCTGTTTTTGTGCCAGTACCATGCTGTCTTGAGCACTATGGCTTTGTAGTACAGACTAAAATCTGGTATGCTGATGCCCCCAGCTTTATTTTTGTTACTAAGAACTGCCTTAGCTATACGGGTTTTTTTCCGGTTCCATACAAAACGCAGAATCATTTTTTCCAAATCTTGAAAGTATGATGTAGGTACTTTGATAGGAATGGCATTGAATAGGTAGATTGCTTTGGGAAGTATAGACATTTTAACAATGTTGATTCTTCCCATCCATGAGCATGGTATGTTCTTCCATTTGTTAATATCCTCTGCTATTTCCTTTCTGAGGAGTTCATAGTTTTCTTTATAGAGGTCCTTGACCTCCTTCGTTAGGTATATTCCTAGGTATTTCATTTTCTTTGAAACTATGGTGAAGGGAGTTGTGTCCTTAATTAGCTTCTCATCTTGACTGTTATTGGTGTATACAAAGGCTACTGACTTGTGGACATTGATTTTATATCCTGAAACATTACTGTATTTTTTGATGACTTCTAGGAGTCGTGTGGTTGAGTCTTTGGGGTTCTCTAAGTATAAGATCATGTCGTCAGCAAAGAGGGAGAGTTTGACCTCCTCTGCTCCCATTTGGATTCCCTTTATTTCCTTGTCTTGCCTAATTGTATTGGCTAGAACTTCCAGCACTACGTTGAATAGTAAAGGTAACAGAGGACAACCTTGTCTGGTTCCAGTTCTAAGAGGAAAAGCTTTCAGTTTTACTTCATTCAGTAAAATATTGGCTGTGGGTTTGTCATAGATAGCTTCAATCAGTTTTAGAAATGTGCCACCTATGCCTATACTCTTCAGTGTTCTAATTAGAAAAGGATGCTGGATTTTATCAAATGCTTTTTCTGCATCTATTGAGAGGATCATGTGATCTTTATTTTTGCCTCTGTTAATATGGTGGATAACGTTTATGGACTTGCGTATGTTAAACCAGCCTTGCATCCCTGAAAAGTCTTATGTTTTAAAGATCAACAAACGGATTTCTGCACTACAAATTGAAGTTAACTCTTTCCTATCTCCTCCCCACACATTCTTGGTACCAATAAAAATAACACTTCCTATTAAGTAATGGCTGCGCTAGACCTCAGCATGGACAGTTACTCATTTAAAAATATATCCTGAAAAAAAAAAATTTCCTGAGAGTTTACTATGCACATGTAAAATGTTTAAGGCAACTAAAGTTGGAGAGGAAAAAAACAGACATTTTCTTGTTCTTACCTCATTACTCCACGTTCATGAACTCTCAGGGTAAATGCAACCAAAATGATATCTACTGTCCTCCAAGCAAGCTCTGTATTTTTATTCATTCCATTTTATTCTACCTTGCCTGTATTGTAGACTTATCTCTGCCCATCCAAATCTTATATCCTATATATTCAGTTCAATGTCAACTATTCAGTAGTTTTCTCAGTTTCCAAGAAAGGAATTTAGAAACTTCTAGTCTAGCCCCTTCTTTTTATGTATGAAGAACCTGACTGACAGGACCTAGCGTGGTGCAACCTGTCAGGCAGTGACAGCTGGATCTTAGAGGCTTCACTGGAGCCCAGGTTTTTAAGAATATTACATTCTGTTAAAAACTAATACATTAGTGATAACATTCACTCATTAACTTTTATGACTTCATAGTCTCTTCAGATACTTCAATTTTCTCTTATTTATACCACTCATTTAAAGACAGATGCTCTTTCTTACATTCTAAGAAAAAGAAAGCCCTTTGCAACATTTTGATGATAGGTATTTAATACAATATAAAAGGTTGGCATGGCAATCCTTTCCTAGCAGCCTTCATTTTGCACTCAGTACATTTTAACAGTATTCTTTAAGCCACCTATCATAAATACTTTTTTTTCCTTAGAGAATCCCAACTTTTTCTGATTCCAAGTGAAATCTATAGCCTAGGTTCTTCCTATCTCCTCCAATCTCAAGGAAGAATTCTCTCTTCTCCTCAAATCTGAACAGTGACGCTCTATGTAATTGGTACTGCCTCCTTCCAAATACCCACTGTTGGCCTCTACTATCACTCATCCACCGGCTCCTTTCACAGAACCAATATACCCATTTAAATCTTCCCTATTCAGGAAAACAAAATCCAAGTAACCTTTCCCTCAAATCTGATCTCCTTTTCAAGATAAGACCCTGTCTTTCTCTCTTCAACACCTGTAAAGAGAAACACACTTTTTAATCCTTCATTCTATTTTTTAGTGTAATATATGATACATATAAAAGTTTACATGTGTCAGGAAAAACTGGAAGATTTTGTAACGGGTCAAAAAGATTACTTAGGTATCTTCTCTCCAGTGCCTTTGGCCGCTGTGGGCTATTTTACTTTATAATTGTTTTTTTTTTTTTCCGTAGAGACAGAGTCTCACTGTACCGCCCTCGGGTAGAGTGCTGTGGCGTCACACGGCTCACAGCAACCTCTAACTCTTGGGCTTACGCGATTCTCTTGCCTTAGCCTCCCAAACAGGCACCCGCCACAACGCCCGGCTATTTTTTTGGTTGCAGTTTGGCCGGGGCTGGGTTCAAACCCGCCACTCTCGGCATATGGGGCTGGCGCCCTACCCACTGAGCCACAGACACTGCCAAAGTTCTTGTAACCTGGTAATAACACAAATTACCATAAAAATGACCTATGTTCAGTGGGATGTATGTAACTGATTATTACTTAGTTGCTGTTGACCAATTTTGCAACTATTTTTAAATTTATTTCAGCATTCCTAATTGCCTACATATGTGCATTACTCTGAATTCTTCCTTGGAATGGATCCAACTCCTTTATAAATTTAATGATTTAAGTAAAATCTCTGACATGTTATCATTTTCTTTTTTATCGTTAGGGATTCATTGAGGGTACAAGGCACATAATCATTTTTTGTCTGAGAATCATGATTTCGTCTTTTTAAAAAATCATCTACAGGCGCAATAGCTGTTATCAAACAGTCTGATAAACATTTGTGAAAGACAAGTCAAAGAATTACAGCACCCCCAAGGAGAGCCAAGATTCCTCAGTGAAACGGCATAGGGATCCTAGCATGTGTACAGTCATAACAGTGATAAAAGGTATATGTCAAAAGTACACGGAAAATGTTAAAGAGAAGCTTTATAAAAATTCTATGCAAAAAAATGTCATTCTCTGCTGCTGGGATCAGAAAAGACTTCAAGAAAGAAGTGGGATTTCAGCTGGGCACTATAATATGCCAATTCTTTCCATTTTGCCATCTTATTGTTAAATCCAGAGTCACTCTCTATAACTGTGCTGTCCCATATGAGATTCATTTGCCACACATGATTATTGAGTATTTCCAATGTGTTTATTCTGAATTGAGAAGTGTTTAAGTAAAAAATAGACAAATTTTGAAGAGTTAGCATGAAGGAATTATGTAAAACATCTCATAAATAACTTCTATTGGTTACATGTTAACATTTATAATATATTGGGGGTAAATAAAAATATTACTTAAAAAAAAAAGAACTTCAACATCAATACTGTTGCATCTGTCTGTATGTTCCTTCCCCACTTCCTGGCCAGAAGCAACCACTATTCTGAATTTTAGGAGTATTCTCTTGCTTTTTTCCAAATATCTAGACAATATATTATTTACTTCTATTTTTGAGCTTTAAAAATCATATTATATATATTTTTTGTAGAGACAGAGTCTCACTGTACCGCCCTCGGGTAGAGTGCCGTGGCGTCACACGGCTCACAGCAACCTCTAACTCTTGGGCTTACGCAATTCTCTTGCCTCAGCCTCCCGAGCAGCTGGGACTACAGGCTAAAAATCATATTTTAATGTATGTATGGATTAAATAACTATTTGTAAAGTTAGAAAAGTGTTTAGTACACACTCAGTGGTTTGTAACCATTTGTTAAATTTTTAAACATAGGGTCTTCAGTGATTGCTTTGTCTCATTTTGTTTCTAAGACTTATCTATGCCATTAAATGTAGCTGTTTAATTCCTTAAATTGAGAATTGATTTGTATTTCATTTTATCACAATTTATTTTATTTGATAGTTTTTGCTAACCCACGTTTTTGCTAATGCTTGGTATTATCAATCTTAAGTTTTGCCAATCTTTGAGTATAAAATGTTACCTCTTTGTGTCTTTTTTTTTGAGGCAGAGTCTCACTATGTCACCCTCAGTAGAGGGCCATAGCGTCACAGCTCACAGCAACCTCAAACTCTTGGGTTTAAGTGATTCTCTTGCCTCAGCCTCCCAAGTAGCTGGGACTATAGGCACCTGCCACAACGACTGGCTATTTTTTTTGTTGTAGTTGTCATTGTTGTTTAGCAGGCCTGGGCTGGGTTCGAACCCAGCGTATGTGGCTGGTTCCCTAACCACTGAGCTATGGGCACCAAGCCCATTTTCTTTCTTTTTTTATTTTTTTAAATAAAGTTTTTTATATTAAAAATTTTTTTTTAAAATTAAATCAAATTAATATGAGGGTACAATTTTTAGGTGACATCATTCTCACTTCCAGAGTAAAGTTCTGTCTGTAGAAGAGCCCCTCACTCAGGGGAAGTGTTATACACCCTCACAATGTGCACATTAGGTGAGATACTGCCTCATGCCCTCCCTCCTTCTGCCAAATGTCCTCCCCCTTCCTTCTACCCCCAAACTGGACTGTATTAGTGTTTTATTGTTCTTATAAGCATGTAATTGTTTATATGTTGATTTCATATTAGTATGGACTACACTGGATATTGATTTTTCCGTTCTTGAGATACTTTACTAAGAAAAATATATTTCAACTTCATCCAGGTAAATGTAAAAGATATAAAGTCTCCATCTTTTTTAATGGCTGAATAATATTCTATGGCATACATATACCATGGTTTGTTGATCCACTCATGGGTTGATGGGCACTTAGGTTGCTTCCACGACTTGGCAATTATGAATTGAGCCATAATAAACATTCTAGTGCAAATGTGTTTGTGCTAAATGATTTCTGTTCTTCTGGGTAGATACTTAGTAATGGGATTGCGGGGTCAGATGGAAGGTCTACTTCTAGATCTTTGAGGTTTCTCCATACTTTTCTCCAAAAAGGCTGTATTAGTTTGCAATCCCACCAGCAGTGTAGAATGTTCCCTTCTCTCCACATCCACGCCAGCAAATGGTCTTCTGGGACTTTGTGAGGTGGGCTAATCTTGCTGGGGGTTGTACCTTAATCAAGTTTTCCTTGATCAGTAATGAGGTTACTCATTTATATTTCTATATTTAAATACTTTTGTCCTGGTTTCCTCTCTTGGGTTGTCTTTATCTTACTGATTTCTATTTTCTTAATATATTGTGAATACTGATTCTTTTGTCTGGTTCTGCTAAAGTTTTGTCAGTTAAACTTCAACTAGTCACTTTTCAACCCACTAAATAATCTAAAATTTGTAGCTATCACAATAATGATAACTTATTTTGTCTTTATCGTCATGTTTCCTGGAAATTGGTATTACTCACGGTTTCTTGTTCTATGTTTAATTCTGATGACTTTTGAAACCTCTCTTCAGAACTGAGCTCTTGGCTTTCATTTTCAATTTACCATGCCTAAATATTATATTTGTCCCTAAACACCTGTTATTCCAATTTAGTACTTTGGTTAGTGATATTACTAATTCAAGTTAGAAAGCTCAAGATTGCTCAAATTAAAAAGCTCAAGACTGCTCAAATTAAAAAAGCTCAGGAGGAATTATTTATTTCTCCCAAATCAAACTATTACCAAATACAACATAATCACTGAGCGATCAAGAAATTATACATAATATAAACCAGAGGCTAGAAGCTGGCAGCCCATCAGACCTAATGTTTTTAAAATCAGGAAATATCACAGGAAAAATCTAAATGACTCTTTTCCTGAAAAAATGGGAAGAAGGTCTGGCAGTGCTGTCTCATAATCCTCCAAAGCCACGATGAGGAAGAAGGCGGTAGAAGGTGCAGGCGGATTCCTTTAAATTAACCATCAGGATGCCTTCACTTTCCTCTATTACTTTATGCTGATTTAATTCACTCATTTATATAACCTGCTTCATTCTTGTGAGCATTTTGCCTTTATGATAGGCCCTTGGAATTGTAACCCCTGGTATATCTATGTCTGGCATAAGAATTCAAAGAAAAAATTCTGTGAAAGAGGTAGAAATTAAGCTCAGACGTTAAGTAAAGAATGTGGATCGACAGTGTGGCCTATTTGAAAAAGAACAAGCACAAGCCAAGGCAATGAGCAACAGGAAGTAGAAGTCCAAAAGCTTTATCTAGAAGCAGCACTCAGCATCTGGGCAGCCCAGCGAAAGACAGTGTGGCTCATGCTTTGGCATTACATTCAAATCCCAGTTCCATTACTTAGTACTTAAGTAGCACGCGAGTTACTCAAGATGCTTAAGTTGGTGTTTCCTCAGCTATTGAGTTACCTAATTAACATTTTTTCAATTAATGAAATATAATAGCATAGTTTATACCCAACACTTACTAATTCCTTCTCCAGTGTTCTATTTTCATAGAAGAAGAAACTGGGCCAGAAGTAGGTAAAGTGATTTGCCTAAGTTCACATAGTTGGTGGTGAGTCAGAGCTGTCTTGTTTTTCACTCAGTTCAGGGCTATATTTGTTTTTAAGCCACAACACATCAATTAATAATAAGATGGACTTACACAGAGAAGAGAATATTCTGTAGAATAGGAGGATGTGACAGTATATAATATCAGAATTTAAGATTAAAAAGTCTTAAATATCTGAAAGAATTTCACTCATTTTTGGAAGATTTCACTTGTTTTTGGTAATCATATATAAAGAGTTTTGTCCTAAGATACATTCATTATACAGTAAGATATTACACAGTACAACATCAAGTTTCTCATAAATTAAAAACCGTCTGAAGTAGCAATTTAGTAAATCAATGTTTAAAAAAATCCTTCCAGGTGATAGAGAGTATTACGTTATTTAGGTGGCTGCCCTCTGACAAAGTCTAGCTTTTCTCTTATGTGAAGTTGAGTACTATTTTTTCAGCATTCAACTTAAAAGATCTCTGGCCAGCAGGCTAAAATGTTTGTTTTATAATTGCCCGCTGAACTATGATAGTCTGTTTCCAGATGGTGCCCTTCCTTCAACCTGCACAATCTCTCCTTGTTCGAAGCTATTCAACCTCCTGCTGATCCCACTCCCCCCCCCCACCCCTATTTAGGGCTACAGAGAGGAAATCCCAAGAAGGAGATTTCCCTCCCCCCCATCCCCAGTCTCTAGCAACTTTTTGGTGATGTAATATGTGGGCTGAACTTGAATCTACTGAGAAAGAGGGAATCGCTATTCAAGGGTACTGTATATACAATCTGGGTCGGCTGCAGCCGGCTACTGCATTTCTCCATGTGGCAGAGAGAGCAAAGCCACAATGCTTTCTCTGCCGGATTAAAGACAGCCCACAGATCAGAATCTACCCTATACTACTTAAAATTACATAGGCCGCTTGTCAAATTCAATTGATTAGTATTATAAAAAGAAAAAGAAGTTTCTTCTTACAGCTTGGATTCAACGGTCCAAAATAAAAATGCAGCTACCATTAGAGTCACAGATGAACAAGCTTCTACCCTGACTTTTAAAACCAAGAATAAAGGCAGCAAGTTTCTGGATTCACTTCGTCAACAGATACAAAAAGGTATTTAATGTTTCTTTTATTTTTGTTTAAAAATATTATGTATATATACATGCATAGTTATTTTATATTTATAGTAGATATTTCAGGATTTCTTATTAAACAAAGAACTTTGGAATATACTGTAATCTGTCATCCAAAAAAGGTTTGTTTCGCAACTTTATGTGGAAACAAATACTTTGTGATGGTTCGTTCATTATCTAAGGTTTTATTTGGTATAATTTTTAGTGTATATGATTATAGATTGATGCATGCAAGCATGCTGGGCTTCTAAAAACTAGTGCTTTAGTGAAACTAGAAAGAGATTTTTAACAAGTAACAGATTAAATGTTTAAAGTTTACGGCACAATGATTAAAAACAAAGGGATACAAACTAAAGAAAATAGCTGTAAACAGAATTAGTTTCTCTTCTCAGAGCTATGGCATTTGTGCTGAAGATATACACATAAACTCCTGGTTTTCTCAAAGTATAGTCACAAAACAAAGGTCAGAAGATACAAAAATGACAAAAACTCATGTATAGTATAACCAAATACCAGGCAGAAATTCTTGTACAAATTTAAGATGAATCTATGGTATTTCTTGCACAAATCAAAATTTTAAATAGTTTTCCAGGTTTACATGTAACAGAAACTAAAACTGAGACAAATGAAGTTTTACTGGGAAAAGCATTTATTGATATACACAAAACAGTATTATGTAAGTAGTTGAGATTAACAATAGAAAATAAAAACCCAGAAGATGTAATTACTTACATACAAGATAAAAATTATAGAATAATTTCAGAAAGAAAAAATTTTGGTAATCAAACAAAGGAGGTAAGTTACCTTCAGTGTTCTATCTGGGACTTTGTTTAATTGCTCTGGAAAGTATTAAAAGTAACTAGTAGTATTAAAAGTAACATTACTAGTTACCAATAATAAGCTTTAACATCAAAGACACTTAAGTTTGTTTTGATTTGGGGATCCAGGTTCTTTTAAAAATTAAATATATTTATGGTAAGAATCTCCAATAGCAAATAACAGTAGAGTTAAAATTTTTCTCAACTTTGTTTTCATGTCCTTTCTTTAAAGATTCCAAACTCTAAATACTGCAAGGATCTGTTAAACACATTTTACAAGAAATTCAGATAAAATTTCTAAGCAATACTGGATCTAAAATACCATCATCTCTCATTTTTATTGTTACTTGCTATATAAAGTACAGGACCTCAGAAAGCCTCAATTCTTCCTGATGCCTCAGGCAAGCATATAATCTGAAACCCGAATCAGACAGATAACTATTTATCCCTTTCTTAAATGTATCCCGGGGATTAGACTTTCTCAAATCTCTTCCCAGAACATATTTCACAATCCAGAAGTTCTTTATCTAACATATCCTCAATGTTTCATAAATTTAACTTCACTGGCTCTTGCTGTTTTCAGTGCATGACCCAGGCAGTTAAATGGCTCTATGAGTTTACCATCTGAAAGGAAGTAAATCCTGACTTTTATTTCTTTTCTCTACTAGCTGGCCTCGTAGCAACTATGAAGAGAAACAGTACTAATAAAATTAACCCAATGCACAGATGACTTTTTTTTCCTTTTCTAAAAACAACCAAGCAAAGACATTGTTAATTTTAAGTATACTGTAACTAATTTATAACATTCTCTTGGGACATAGGAAAATTTTAACATACACAAAAAGTTTTATGAGGTAACACAGATTTATGAATCTTCCACTTTAAAACTGAACATATGTGGGAAAATATTAAATAAGAGAATGTTTTTAGAAAATCTAACAGTAAATGTATTTTTAAAACCAGTTCTTTATGCATGACGTAGCTAGTCTACTACTTAAGAAATGTGGCTCCCTGCCCTACTTTAAGTGACTTTTGTAAGGAGAAGGGAATTGTATGTATTTTTAAAAATAAACTTTTAGTTGCTTCTTTATACTAACTTAGATCAGATTCTCTTATGGTGGATAGTGATTTATGTTACAATTTAATCTTACAGAAACCGATAAGCCAAGGTAGAATACACAAAAGGAAGTTGTTTTTAAGTTAGATTACCATTTTAACAGGTTTTGTTCTTCAGTGGTAACGCTGATTCAAAGTCACAAGAGCAGTCTTGGATAATCATAAGTGTTTAGCTGCTCTATAAGTATGTGTCTGGTATCAGTACAAGTTATAATTCTACTTGTTTTGAAGTTTCATGATACTTTTTGAATTTTCCGTGTTTTGGTAGCTTATTTCATAGCAGCAATTATTTAAATAAAATCATTTTATGATCTAAGAGTTTCCATTCTATTATTAAACCAGAACAAGCGAACTTTAGCACTGGGTAGGTTAAATATGTAGGAGAATGATATACAGAGGGTACCAAAAAATGTATGTACATTTTAAGAAAGAAAAAAAAATGCATTAAAATTGTAAAGCTCAAGTCACATTTAACTGCTGCAACTTACAAGAGATATGAGGTACAATATGCACGATAACAAAAATTATCTGTAAATATGGAGTATTACAATTTTAATACATGTTTTTCTTTCTTATAATGTGTATACATTTTTGGGGCACCCTCTCTATATTTACCCAGGAGGTTGATGGCTTATATTTTATTTTAAGGTCTCTACATTTAAGAAGCCATATATAAATTCCATGAATCTGGAAATTTAATAATAAGACATCTTTTATTGGTTTGGGTATATGTAAGTAACTCTTGTACTAAAACTATTCATCCATGGGTATTAGTCAGCAAAAGGCAGCCTTGGCTCAATGATGACTCCCATATATTTTTTAAAGGCTTTGCTAGAAATATGAATTGATAAGCTCATTCTCCCCCCCTTTACCTATCCTATCTTGATTAAGTTAGATAAAAACAAAAATTCTCCACACTCCACCCATTTTTTGTTTTAGATATCCATCCACTATGACAACGGCTCAAATTGAAAACACCAAACATAAGGAGACAAGGTTTTAGAAAGTGAAAGTAGTAAGTCTTCATAACTACAGCTGAAGAGTCTATATTGCACTGACATAATCTTTATTTTTGGGAGGGACCTCTAATCATGAGTTAGAGATATAACTATCAATTCACAGATACGGAGGGAAAAGGGGGAATGGCACAAAAGTCTGGGATATAAAAACGATGGGAAGAAATTATAAAAAAAATAATCCACAAATGCTTGTGCTTAAATAAGTAACTAGTCAATGAGGAGAGATATCAGTCAGGAAAGGCTGCCAAAAAAAAAAAAAAACAAACAAAAAAGAAACATAAACTTGAGACTTCTCTGTAGTTGTGAGGATAAAAATAGGAGGTCTAGAAAATTAGGAGTAGAAGGTTGGAATCCCACTTGAGCAGTTTAGCTTCTCCAGGACTTCATTCCTTTGTAAAATGATACAGCATTTACTTCATGGTACTGTTGTGAATGCAAATATAGCAGTTAATATGTATTAAATGCTACATAAATATAAGGGATCGCCACAGTGTTGTTGACGAAAAATAGTTTGGAATATATTGCCATATAATGTAGTCATTAATTAAAAACGTGAACTCTAAGTCTGGGTTCAAATTCTGTCTTTGCTGCTTAGAAGCTGTGCAACTTTTGATAATAAGGTACTTAACTTTTGGCTGCCAAGGTTTTTCATCTGAAGATGGGGATCATAATAACCTATCTCACAGAGTTGTGGTGAGAAGTAAAAAACATGTAAAGGGCTTAAAACAGTATCTGTCAGCATTCAAATAAATATTAACTACTGTTACTATAGTGTTGTTATTAATAATAGGCGCAAACATCTTAGGACCTGGCTTCTTAAATCAAGAAACTAGTAGTTAGCTGGGAAATTGAATAAAAAAGCTCTATTTTAGGATAGCCACTGCCATTCTTCAAAAACAGCAGTAGGAATCACATTTGTAAGAGCGGGAAAGTAGGCTGCAATACAGCAACTTGCTAGTCAACCGATGGAGTGAACATGTTGCCCACTCTACTACTACTACTACACTTTTGAGAGGTAACTTAAGAGAAAGGAAGAAATCTTGCCTTTAGTAACTAGTGCTAGTGTTACCTCAGAAGAAACTGTACCCTACCAAATAAGTATTTTCTCACACCCCACAGCAAAAACAAAACATTTCAAGCACACATTTTAACAAATATGTAGCTGCTATGACTACTTACTGATGGTCAGAGAACCTGATCTAGACCAGGTTGTAAAATTTGTGTGGCCTTGGCCTTCAACATGGGTGCAAAGAGGTCTTTGAAGATGATCTCTAAGGCATTTTCCGACTCTAACATACGTTTCTTTCCTTGGCTGTGGAAAGTTATTAATATTTCACTAAAGTATAGGTCAAGAGAAGGTCTATTAAAAGAACAAACCTGCTGAATCACCTATAAGCTTAGAGCATATACGTAATCATGGTTCAGGAAACACAATTACCACAGTCATGACTTTGTGCGGTCTACCATTAAGCCTGCCACCAATCCCAATAAGAGAGGCCTCAGAAACAAGAACAACACATGATGCTGAAACTGTCTGGTTTAAGATTTGTCTAAGATGTTTTTCTTTGATACGTCAAAAAGACATGACATTTATTACAGAGGACCAATTTAATTGAAATTGTACCGTATGAATCTAAAACAAAGAATAGTAAAGTCACTCGGTAATTTTAACACTAGCTAGGCAGAAATGTTTTTATTAATGCCTTACTAACATTGTATGCAATTTTCACAGTCCTAAGGTAGCAAGCTTTTTGAAGGTAAGAAAGTTATCTCATTAGGATCTTAAAAGTCCCAGTAGCACACTGCAGCACTGACCAAAATCTGCTCAATGAGCTGGGGAGCAAGAAGCATTACAGTGAGGTAGTGGCTGGAAGAGCTATTCTCTGAAACCTAATCTTTAAGCAAATGCCAAAGTACCATAACTTAATATTGGATTTAGGAAGTTAATAAAATTAACCTGGCCTATTTATTAATACCAATAAATACTGAGTTTTCCCCTTAGTTTTTCATGTCTTTAAATGTAGATTAATATAATTTTTTTTTTTTTACTTTTTCCCTTTACTCATCCCCCCCCCCCCCAAAGACGCTGTTGTACAACCTCATTTCAAAATGAAGCCTTTTATCTGGACCCTAGGTGTGTTGTTCTTCCTACTAATGGGCACTGGACATTGCAGAGGAGGACAGTTCAAAATGAAAAAAATACCCCAGAGAAGACACACTCGTGCCACAGATGGTAAAGAGGAAGCAAAGAAGTGTGCATATACATTCCTGGTTCCTGAACAAAAAATAACAGGGCCCATTTGTGTCAACACCAAAGGGCAAGATGCAGGTACCATTAAAGACATGATCACCAGGATGGACCTTGAAAACCTGAAGGATGTGCTATCCAGGCAGAAGCGGGAGATAGATGTCTTGCAATTGGTGGTGGATGTAGATGGAAACATCGTAAATGAGGTAAAGCTGCTGAGAAAAGAAAGCCGTAACATGAACTCTCGTGTTACTCAACTCTATATGCAACTACTACATGAGATTATCCGTAAGAGGGATAATTCACTTGAACTTTCCCACTTGGAAAATAAAATCCTCAATGTCACCACAGAAATGCTGAAGATGGCAACAAGGTACAGGGAACTAGAGGTGAAGTACGCTTCCTTGACTGATCTTGTCAATAACCAGTCTGTGATGATCACTTTGTTGGAGGAACAGTGCTTGAGGATATTTTCCCGACAAGACACCCATGTGTCTCCCCCTCTCGTCCAGGTGGTGCCACAACATATCCCTAACAGTCATCAGTATACTCCTGGTTTGCTGGGAGGTAATGAGATACAGAGGGATCCAGGTTATCCCAGAGATTTAATGCCACCACCCGATATGGCAACTTCTCCCACCAAAAGCCCTTTCAAGATACCACCAGTAACGTTTCTCAACGAAGGTGAGTTACTCTCTCTTCCTGTTAAAAAATGGAAGTATGAGGTTAATATGTTTTATGACTTATGAAACAATGCTCATAATAAATGCTTAATCTTAATTTTGGTGGATTATACACATACATTAAAATTTGTTTTGTTTTTTATTAATATCATCAAAATTGAACTTAAATACATCTCTTCTTCTGGCTCTAAGTTTTGAAGAGTATATTCTGTGAAAAAAAGTCTTTTTTTTTGGAGACAGTCTCATTTGGTCACCCACAGTAGAGTGCCGTAGCCTTACAGCTCAAAGCAACCTCCAGCCTCTTGCCCCAGCCTCTCAAGTAGCTGGGACTACAGGTAGTCGCCACAACGTCCAGGTACTTTTTAGAGATGGGGTCTCGCTCTTGCTCAGGCTGGTCTCAAACTCCTGAGCTCAATCTGCCCACCTCGGCCTCCCAGAATTCTGGCATTACAGGGGAAAAAGTAGTCTTCCATCCAAATTCTTTTATCTAGATTCTACAATCCTTGAGACAGGAATCAATCCCTGTTCCACTCCTAACCTGTGGAGTCAGTCCTGCTCTGTAACCCTCCTTTTAGCTCCTGACTAAGGCCTCACTGCTGCTCAACAATCTCTTGCTTCTTACCCTCATACTCTTCCAAAAGAATATTTAAGTTTTGCTTTCACTCTCCTCAAACCTGTAATTTCACTTCCTCACCTCCACTGTCAGCACATGACTCATCTACTAATATACTGAGAAGAAGTCTAATCAGGCTATGTTCTTTCCTATCTTAAAAACATCTGTATAAAAACCCATGCCTTTTTTGCCTTCAGCTTCAAAACAAAAAGAAATTCCTCTCATTTTCCAAGGTTAAGTAAACAACAATTTATACCTTGTATCCAAATAAATGTAAGTTTTCATTGACAAAAAAAGAAAAATCACCGATCTTAAGATCCCTTCCTCTACCTAGTTTCATTTCTTCCTCCCTTCATTCATTCAATATCAGTCACTGATCTACGTGCCCAGAAAACAAAGATGCACACTTCACCTTTGTTACAGCTTACTACAGCCCATTTTTGTTACAGCTTGCTAACTTTTTGAATAACTACATTTATTTTACATTTGCATCCATTTTCTTTTTTTTTTTTTTTATTGTTGGGGATTCATTGAGGGTACAATAAGCCAGGTTACACACACTGATTGCAATTGTTAGGTAAAGTCCCTCTTGCAATCATGTCTTGCCCCCATAAAGTGTGACACACACCAAGGCCCCACCCCCTCCCTCCTTCCCTCTTTCTACTCCCCCCCCATAACCTTAATTGTCATTAATTGTCCTCATATCAAAATTGAGTACATAGGATTCATGCTTCTCCATTCTTGTGATGCTTTACTAAGAATAATGTCTTCCACGTCCATCCAGGTTAATACGAAGGATGTAAAGTCTCCATTTTTTTTAATGGCTGAATAGTATTCCGTGGTATACATATACCACAGCGTGTTAATCCATTCCTGGGTTGGTGGGCATTTAGGCTGTTTCCACATTTTGGCGATTTTCTCATAAAGCCATTCTCCTGAATTCTTTACAAAGAATATTTTTTTTCCCTTTGCTTCCTTAGAGTGGAAGGGAAAACTCAAATGCCCAAAAGTAAATAAATAACCAATTAGTTCATTCACTTATTGAAAAGGTAGGGCATAAAACTATATAGACAACAAACTAATTTTAAAACAATAAAAACACAGAACAAAGACTGGAAAGAATACGTCACAAAGTGGCAGAATTTCTCTGTGATGGTGGAGCCCACTAAGCATTTGCAGCATTGTGTCCCGGGGCTTCCACATCACAATATTCTGACTTGCTGCTTCTCCAGGTCCTCCTCTGGCATCTTTTCCCTTCTATGCCTTCAGAGGGCTTTCTTTGAGATATGTTTTAGAGGTCTCATACACCTTCTTCGAGGCTTCAAGCATCACCAGTGCTCAGATGGCTCATGAATGGAGCTCTCCCTTCTGATTCTACCCTAAAGCTGGATGTTTACATTTGGGTATTTTATCATTACCTCACATGCTACTGCTTCCTCTATTGAAATACCTTCTTTTGGCTTACCTGTCAACTCAGCAGGTTTTAAGGCTTAACTCAAATAATATTTTTATTGTTATTACTTCCCAGATTCAAAGAAAACATACCTACATGGCTCTTTCCCCAAATCACTATTTCATATGTTTTCTATATCATATTACACTGAAATTATTTATTTATTGTCTCCCTGCTGGTATGAATACTTCTGGGAGATACTGCACTATCTCTCAGCATCTAGCCAGAATCAGGATGGCATATTGTGCTCCAAATACCGCAGGCACTTGAGGAATGAATGAGTGAATTAGTAACTAAACCCTAAAATAATCCTTTTCCCAAACTAGCATTCTTTTAGAAATAAGTAAATCAGTATTATAAAAGTAATACATATTTGCTGAAGAAAATCTAGAAAATACCAATAAACTTTTAAAAAGTCTCCCTGAATAACCTCCAAATCTTTCTTGTTTCCTTTTGTAAACACGGTCATCAACATTCTTATAACTTTCTTTTTTTTTTTTTGCAGTTTTTGGCCAGGGCTGGGTTTGAACCCACCACCTCCGGCATACAGGGCTGGCGCCCTACTCCTTTGAGCCACAGGCGCCACCCTCTTATAACTTTCTAAAGTAACTTTTTTCTTCTTTTTGTTCTTCTATGATTATATCCTTCGAATAAATTTTTATAAGTAAAACTGATGGATCAAATGCTTTTGATTTCTCTATTTTGTTTTGTTGCCATGTGGTTCTGAATGAAATCGGCTCCTGTTTGATACTTCCCTCCTGCCCCACACCCAGTCAACTGAATTCTGCCCATGTCCCTTTTTCAGTCTCTTGTCTACATGCCTCACATTTCTATCCAGAGCAAGAACTCTAATTTAGATTCAAGTTATTTACGGCCACAGCTACCAGAAAGAGACTTCCTGAATTACCAGTTGTGTGACCTTGGAAAAGGTCTCTGTGATTTAGTATCCTCATCCGTGAAATGGAAATAATAATTGTATTTACCTCACAGAATCTCACATTTAAAGAGTGCTCAAAACAGTGCCTGGCACTCAAACATTAAGGCCTTACTAAGGACTGTATATATACAGGACTAACCTGACAATTAGTCTAACTTCCATTTTATCTCTCCATTAAAATATATATACATTGCCAATAGATCTATCTTCTTAAAATACCAACATCACATTTCTGTTCAGCAGTTCCCCATTGCAAACAAAAGATGTCCAATGTACTTATCTGGCCAGGAATAATGTCCTCCTCAAAAATAGAAGCCTGATCTACTATCTTTCCTTCCATTAGTTTCCTTCATTAAAACCATCTGCTCCAATAAAATCAATCCATTCATTTTCTCCTGAATATTTTGCATGCTTTCTCTGTATTCAAATTATAAAGCTCAAACCAATCAACCAACCAAATAAGACTGCTGGGCTGGGAGTGGTGGCTCACACCTGTAATGCCAGCACTCTGGGAGGCCGAGGCAGGTAAATTACTCGAGCTCAGCCTGAGCAAGAGCAAGAACCCCATCTCAAAAAATAGCCAGGCATTGTGGTGGGTGCCTGTAGTCTCAGCTACTCGGGAGGCTGAGGCAAGAGAATCACTTGAGCCCAAGAATCTGAGGTTGCTGTGAGCCATAGCACTCAACCCCAAGGCAACTAAGAGAGATTCCATCTCTAAATAAATAAATAAATAAAATAAAAACAGAAATAAATAAAACGGCAACTCCCTCCCCTATTGACTCCTACAATCTTGATGTGATTATGCCTCTCCATGAATACTTCCTCTCTGGAACATACATAGGATATCTCACATTAATATACTCCTTCTTAAATTATCAGTTATCTTTACATGTACATATAAGTACATCTAAATAAAATACCTCTATCTAGGTAGATGCATATTCTTATTTGTAGCTGCTAAATGTCAGCCGATTTAATAATATTTTTATAAAGCTTCTTAAAAATTGTCATTCCACCTTAAAGAAAGATGGAGACGTTACCTCTTTCATGTTTATATGAATGGAGCTGGAACATATTCTCTTAGTAAAGTATCTCAAGAATGGAAGAAAAAGTATCCAATGTACTCAGCCCTACTATGAAACTAATTTATGGCTTTCACATGAAAGCTATAACCCTGTTACAACCTAAGAATAGGGGGAAGGGGGAGAGGGAAGAGTAGGAGGGGGGAGGATGGGCGGAGGGAGGGTGATTGGTGGGATTACACCTGCAGTGCATCTTACAAGGGTATATGTGAAACTTAGTAAATGTAGAGTATAAATGTCTTAACACAATAACTAAGAAAATGCCAGGAAGGCTATGTTAACAGTGTGATGAAAATGTGTCAAACAGTCTATAAAACTATGGTGCCCCATGATTGCATTAATGCACATAGCTATGATTTAATAATAAAAAAATTGTCATTCCAAAGACCTAAAAGTATTTTAATGTGTTATGCTATACTGAATGCATTTATTTTATACTGTTGTAACTTATAGTAGCAATAGACCAGAGTGTTACTGAATTAGATAAATGTGATCACTATTAATATCCTCAAGCCTTTTGATTTCCAAAGGGAAATATGTACAAAGTGATCCACTGTGTATAAAAAGAAAACATTTATATTAACTTTTGGTGCTCTCTTAAAAAAAATCTGGTTTTCTGTTAAGTTTTAGTATATATAATTTATCAGTATAGCTGTTTATATACATAATTCATAAAAACTGAAGAAGGTACAATTACGTAAGTAGGAAAATGATTGCCATGGAGTAGTCTGTGTGGGCCCTGAATCTTAAAAGGATGATATCACCAATTTTATCAGAAATGATTATTCACATATTTATATACTGACAAACTCTTCTAAGAAAATACTTATACAAAGTGAAACATACCTGTTCTAGGTTTTATTATACATTGAACTTTAGGACAAGAACAATGTAATGTTACAGAATTAAAACCCACGCTGGGGATTTAGCATGGTTTAAGGTCCCCTTTAATGAAACAATGGTGTATATATATCCCCCAGAAGCTGATCTTTAATATAAAAATTAAGACAGGTAACTTTTTTCTGTTATTCATTATTTCCTGTTTTAAGAAAACATTAACCTTTTACTTATTTTATTCTACATATGTTGGTTTCAAATTCAAGGGCATAATTAGCTATACCATAAGAATTATCACACTAATTAGTATGCTAATGAACACAGAATTAAGAAAACCTAGTTCTACCATTACCTTTGTTATCTTAGGCTTACCCTAACAGCCTGTCTGTTTAGGTTTTCTCATTTGTACAATGAGAGTACTAATTGTACTGGATGATTCTAATATCCTTCTACAGTTCTATTTACAAGCAACAACAAATAGGCTTGCTACTGTCTTCATACAAGATGCTCAATTATCTGTTCCTATCACTTTTGTGTCTCCCTGGAAAAAGATGTCTAAAGTTTTACCCTTGCACAAAAATGGGCAAAGACAGATGGTATTAATTGATGTACTTATGTATGCTTTTGGTGCCCCAAGAAATTCATATGATTGTACTCTACATGTAGGTACATGGTCATCCTCGAGCAGGCGTCCTCAAACTGCGGCCCGCGGGCCACATGAAGCAGTGTGAATTGTATTTGTTCCCGTTTTGTTTTTTACTTCAAAATAAGATATGTGCAGTGTGCATAGGAATTTGTTCATAGTTTTTTTTTTTCTTAAACTATAGTCCGGCCCTCCAACAGTCTGAGGGACAGTGAATTGGCCCCCTGTTTAAAAAGTTTGAGGACGCCTGTCCTAGAGTTTCTAAATGCATAAGGTGAAAATACACAATTTGTATTTTAAAAGGTGTTTATTCAGTCACAAAAGGACAAATACTGTATGAGTTTACTTACACGAAGTACTTAGAGTAGTCAAATTCATAGACAGAAAGAAGAATGGCGGTTGCTGTGGGTTGTGGGGAGGAGCGAATGGAGATTTGTTTAATGGTTATAGTTTCAGTTTTGCAAAATGGAAAGAGTCCTAAACATGGATGATGGTGGTGGCAGTAACAATATGAATGTGCTTCATGCCACTGAACTGTACACTTAAGAATGGGAAAGATGGTAAATTTTATGTTATGTATATTTCACTATAATTTTTTAAAAAGGTATTATAGGCAAATTTATATTCTCTTTTGAAATAGTTATAAGAAAAAAATGCACCTTGAAAAACAAACTTGCTGGCTCAGCGCCCATGGTCAGTGGTTAGGGCACTGGCCACATATACCGAGGCTGGAGGGTTTGAACCCAATCTGGGTCTCCTAAACAACAATGACAATTACAACAAAAAAAAGTAGCCAGGAATTGTGGTGGGCACCTGTAGTCCCAGCTACTTGGGAGGCTGAGGGAAGAGAATCACTTAAGCCCAAGAGTTTGAGGTTGCTGTGAGCCATGACGCCACAGCACTCTACCGAGGGCAACATAATGAGCCTGTCTCAAGAAAAAAGAAAAAAAAAAAGAAAAACAAAATTGCAGAAAATAACTTTTATTTAAAAAAGTTTTCAGAAATACTGCCTTCTTCTTTACCTTAAAAACAAAAGGTTTGAGAATGTAACTATATATCTGACAAGGTACTATCTAAATTCCTAACTGTTAATGTTATTCAGTGGCTACTTTTTGTTTAGTCTTTTATGAAAGAAATCATTACTGTTTTACAAATAGCGTACTTATAAAAACGAGTTCATTTTTATATGTAAGTGGAGTTGAGAAAGTTCTTTCTTTCACAGCATATAAAAGCATAGAACTGAATATCATGAAACTTGCATTCTGGCAAGACTTCTCTGAGGTCCACCTTCCCCTTTTGTAAAAAAGACTGTTGCAATGATTAGAAGAGGTGTTGGAGGTAAAAATGCTTTGTGTATGATCTATCTGGTATGGTCATTAATTACTACCGTCTCTTGTGGACTTCTCTTTGCCTTATCTTATTATGTTACATAAACAGAGACATATGAAGTAAGCTTAAAAAGCTAAATTTGAAAAGCAGTCATTAGAAACTAAAAACGTGCTTTCCAGTACTAGCCTTATTTTAAATCACCAAATATTTACATTTTTGAAATTATTTATCATGGATCCTATTAGTAAAATGTTTAGGTTCAACTGGTTTTAGTGGAATACTTATTAACACTTAATACAAAACAAAAAGACTGGTTAAGCAAAGAGGCCGTTGGACTATGACTGATTTAACCAATTATGAAAGATAATTGTTAAAAAATAAAAGCGTGGGTTGTTAAGTGCAGTTTAAGCAAGCAGTAAGTAATCCATATTATCATAAGAAAGACTCTATTATCACTTTGGCAAGTCTTTGCCTCAAACTTTCCACTCCAGAAATGCTGCTGAATATATTTATCTTACAGTTAACTCACAACCTAATTAAAAAGTTTACCCCTCAAAAATATTCTAGGAGCTAACCAAATGTATGAAAGCTCTAAATTGGTTATCTGTTTCTCTTATCACAAAGAGGATTTCCTCATAGTTTAATTTAAAAGTTCCTTTTATAGAAAAAAGGACGGGTATATTAGAGATGGCTCCCAGTAAAGGTGCTATTCAAAGCATGAAAGTGTTTTTCTTTTTTAATGCATTTTTCTATTAAAACTATGGGTTCTTTTATTTATTTATTTTTTATTGTTGGGAATTCATTGAAAAACTATGGGTTCTTAATGAAAAATACATCTTTGAAAATAATGTGGCATGACTGGTCAACATTCTTCTGTATGAACTAGGTCTACTGGAACTCACTAGCCCTGTTAAATTTTAATAATCACATAAACTGCAAACAGAGAGACTGGTCCTTCAAATTGAACTTATATGCTTTGAGAAGAATATTACAAGATATCAAGATATGGATTTTACAATAATATTACAAGAAAAAGATAAACACAATTCCAATTTTAATAGGACTTCCATTCTATACCCTTTGAATAATCATAGACAAATTCCTGAATCATATCAATTTATTTGTAACAATATCCAAATCAACAAGTTAAATTTGACCTTCCAACAATAAAGCTAGCGATTTTCTATTAGTCATTTAAGAGTTCCCATTAAGCTATGTTCTTTATGGTACAAAGAAAGCAGTATAACAGTGAATATGGGAACAATCTATAACCTAAGTCTACAGCAGAAAGTAAATAAGATGTGCAAGTGGCTTGGCACCCGTAGCACAGTGGTTATGCGCCAGCCACATGCACCCAGGCTGGTGGGATCGAACTCAGCCTGGGCCTGCCAAACAACAATGACAACTACAACCCCAAAATAGCCAGGCGTTGTGGCTGGTGCCTGTTGTCCCAGCTACATGGGAGGCTGAGGCAAGAGAATTGCTTAAGCTGAAGAGTTTGAGGTTGCTGTGAGCTGTGATGCTACAGCACTCTACCGAGGGCAACACAGTGAGACTCCATCTTAAAAAAAATAAACAAAAAAGGAATGCAAGTAATAAGAAAATATTTCTGCCAAGATCAACAGTACACACTGGGCTAAGACAAGTTAACAGTATATTTGTAAAAATAAATATGCATGGGTGGCCAAGTAACAGCTTCCTTGCAACTGGGCATGGTAAGACTGGGGAAAGAAGACTCCAGGCATCTCTGACTGGTGGGATCTGCCCAGAAACATCCCTTTGGGGACACAGGGCGTCAGCGAGAGACTTCTGGACCTCATGAGGAGGACAAAAGCAGTGGAAAACTGGCAAGTGGTTGCGTGTGTTCGTTTGGTCTAATTCTGCCAGCAGCTGTAAGTACAGCAGTAGTGAGAAATGAAAGGACAGAACCTAACTTCTACAATGATGCAAAAGATAAAACTAAGCAATGGACTTTCACAAAATAAGATGAATAGAATACTACCATACTTACCAATTATCTCAATAAATGTTAATGGCTTGAATTCCCCACTGAAGAGGCACAGATTGGCTGATTGGATTAAAAAACACAAGCCATCCATTTGCTCTCTGCAGGAAACACACCTAACTTCAAAAGACAAATTAAACACTGAGTTAAGGGTTGGAAGACAATTTTTCAGGCAAATGGAATTCAGAAGAAAAGAGGAGTTGCAATCGTTATTTTCAGATACATGTGGATTTAAAGCGACTAAAGTCAAAAAAGACAAAGACGGTCACTTTATATTGGTCAAGGGAAAAACACAACAAGAAGACATTTCAATTCTAAATATTTATGCACCCAACTTAAATGCTCCCAGATTCTTGAAACAGACCTTACTCAGTCTAAGCAATATGATATCCTATAACACCATAGTAACAGGGGACTTTAACACTCCTCTTACAGAGCTGAACAGATCCTCTAAACAGAAATTAAACAAAGATATAAGGAACTTAAATGAGACCCTAGAACAACTGTGCTTGATAGATGTATATAGAACACTCCATCCCAAAGATAAAGAGTATACATTCTTCTCATCACCCCATGGAACATTCTCCAAAATTGGTCATATCCTAGGACACAAAAGAAACCTCAGCAGAATCAAAAGAATTGAAAATTTACCTTGTATCTTCTCAGACCACAAAGCACTAAAGGTGGAACTCAACTCCAAAAAAAAAAACGTTGAACCCCAAAGGCATGGAAATTAAACAACCTTCTGTTGAATGACAGTTGGGTGCAGGAAAAAATAAAAGAGGAAAACATTAACTTCCATGAGCATAACAACAATGAAGACACAAGCTACCAAAACCTGTGGGATACTGCAAAAGCAGTTCTGAGAGGAAAATTTATCGTTTTAGATGCCTACATTTGATAAACTGAAAGAGAGTGCATCAACGAACTCACAAGCCATCTTACGGAATTGGAAAAAGAAGAACAATCTAAGCCTAAACCCAGCAGAAGAAAAGAAATATCCAACATTAAATCAGAGACCAATGAAACTGAAAACAAAAGAATCATTCAGAAAATTAATGAAATAAGGAGTTGGTTTTTTGAAAAAATAAATAAAATAGATAACCTTTGGCCAGACTAACTAGAAATAGAAAAGTAAAAATCTCTAGTAACCTCAATCAGAAATGATAAAGGGGAAATAACAACGGATCCCACAGAGATATAAGAGGTCATCTCTGAATACTACCAGAAACTCTATGCCCAGAAATTTGAAATGTGTGAAGGAAAAGGATCAATATTTGGAATCACACCCTCTCCCTAGACTTAGCCAGGAAGAACTAGAGCTCCTTAACAGACCAATTTCAAGCACTGAGATCAAAAAAACAATAAAAAAATCTTCCAACAACAAAAAAAAATGCCCTGGTCCGGATGGCTTCACACTAGAATTCTTTCAAACCTTCAAGGAAGAACTTATTCCTGTACTGCAGAAATTATTCCAAAAAATTGAGGAGGAAGGAAACTTTCCCAACACATTCTACGAAGCAAATATCACCAGGAAAAGACCAACTAAAAAGGAGAATTTCAGACCAATTTCACTAATGAATATAGAAGCAAAAATTCTCAACAAAATCCTAGCCAATAGAGTACAGCTTATCATTAAAAAAGTCATACATCATGATCAAGTAGGTTTCTTCCCAGGGATGCAAGGCTGGTTTAATATACCCAAGTCCATAAACATTATCCACCGTATGAACAGAAGAAAAAACAAAGACCATATGATCCTCTCAATAGTTGCAGAAAAAGCATTTGATAAAACTGGAACCAGACCAGGCTGTCCTCTGTCACCTTTACTATTCAACATAGTGCTGGAAGTTCTAGCCAATACAATTAGGAAAGAAAAGGAAATAAAGGCATCCAAATGGGAGCAGAGGAGGTCAAACTCTTCCTCTTTGCTGAAGATATGATCTTATACTTAGAGAACCCCAAAGACTCAACCACAAGACTCCTGGAAGTCATCAAAAAATACAGTAATGTCGCAGGATATAAAATCAATGTCCATAAGTCAGACTCTTATTGCCGTATACAAAGATGCGAGGCTAATTAAGGACACAACTCCCTTCACCACAGCTTCAAAGAAAATGAAATACCTTGGAATATACCTAACAAAAGAGATGAAGGATCTCTATAAAGAAAATTACGAAATCCTAAGAAAGGAAATAGCAGAAGATATTAACAAATGGAAGAACATACCATGCTCATGGCTGGGAATAATCAACATTGTTAAAATGTCTATACTTCCCAAAGCAATCTGATTCAATGCCATCCCTATTAAAATACCAACATTGTACTTTCAAGACTTGAAAAAAATGATTCTGCGTTTTGTATGGAACCAGAAAAACCCCATATAGCTAAGGCAGTTCTTACTAATAAAAACAAAGCCGGGGAGATCAGCATACCAGATTTTAGGCTGTACTATAAAGCCATAGTTGTCAAGACAGCATGGTACTGGCACAAAAATAGAGATACAGACATTTGTAATCGAATAGAAAACCAGGAAATGAAACTAATATCTTACAACCACCTAGTCTTTAATAAACCAAACAAGAACATACCTTGGGGGAAAGACTCTCTTCAATAAATGGTGCTGGGAGAACTGGATATCCACATGTAAAAGACCGAAACTGGACCTGCACCTTTCTCCACTCACAAAAATTGATTCAAGATGGATAAAGGACTTAAATTTAAGGCATGAAACAATAAAAATCCTCAAAGAAAGCATAGGAAAAACACTGGAAGATATTGGCCTGGGGAAAGACTTCATGAATTAGATTGCCATGGCAATTGCAACAAGAAAAATAACAAATGGGAGTTAATTAAACTGAAAAACTTCCATACAGCTAAGGAGACAACAACCAAAGCAGACAGACAACCTGCATAATGGGAAAGAATATTTCCATATTTTGAATCAGACAAAGGCTTGATAACTAGGATCTACAGAGAACTCAAATTAATCCACATGAAAAAAGCCAACAATCCCATATATCAATGGGTAAGAGTCATGAATAGAACCTTCTCTAAAGAAGACAGACAAATGGCCAACAAACATAATAAAAAATGCTCATCATCCCTAATTATTAGAGAAATGCAAATCAAAACCACCCTAAGATACCATCTAACCCCAGTGAGAATGGCCCACATCACAAATTCTCACAACTGCGGATGCTGGCGTGGATGTGGAGAGAAGGGAACACTTTTACACTGCTGGTGGGACTGCAAACTAGTACAACCTTTTTGGAAGGAAGTATGGAGAACTCTCAAAGAACTCAAACTAGACCTCCCATTTGATCCTGCAATCCCATTACTGGGCATCTACCCAGAAGGAAAAAATTCCTTTTATCATAAGGACACTTGCACTAGACTGTTCATTGCAGTTCAATTTACAATCACCAAAATATGGAAACAGCCTAAATGCCCACCAACCCAGGAATGGATTAACAAGCTGTGGTATATGTACACCACAGAATACTGTTCAGCCATTTAAAAAATGGAGACTTTACATCCTTTGTATTAACCTGTATAGAGGTGGAACACAATATTCTTAGTAAAGCATCACAAGAATGGAGAAGCATGAATCCTGTGTACTGAATTTTCATATGAGGACAATTCATGACACGGTGGGGGTGGGAGAAGGGGAGAGCAGAGTGAGAAAGAAGTGGGGGGAAGGAGGAAGGGGGTGGGGCCTTGGTTTGTGACACATCTTTTGGGGCAAGACACAATTGTAACAGGGACTTTACCTAACAAATGCATCAGTGTAACCTGGTTTCTTGTACCCTCAATGAATCCCCAACAATGAAAAAAAAAAAAGAATATTGATTTCTGATATTTACTATCTTTACTGAGGAAGAAAAAAGTAGTTATAAGCACTGCTAATTTTATCTATATATTCTGGAACAGGATTTCAACTAAGTCTAACAGATATCCAAACTGTTAATATAAAGCCTACTGCAAAATCTGGATTCAAAATTAAAGATGAAGATAATCTCAAATTCGTATAATTGAAGTCTTATCAAATCAAAACTGAATTCAGAAAACCCAGAACTCTCCAATTGTTTAAACATCTGAGTACCTATTAAATGGCAGAAAAGGAGTCTAGCTCTATGGAACAATGGTATTTGATAAATATTCTGTCAATATTCAAAACCTTGATGTTGCCATTATTTTACAACAATTCAAATAACCTAATAAAAAGTCAAATGTAACGTGTAAACTGTCAAAACTATAGTCAAATCAGTGCATAGTAAACATTTGCAAAAATGATATTCACAGAATAGACAATACAAAAGTGACACTCATAGAATACATAAATTTCTGAAATGAGAGAAATATTTGTCTATTAAACAAAGCCACTTTTATGTACGCATTACCTCAAATACCAAATTGGTTTTAAAACAAGAGGAATGTTCTCAGACACATCATGTGCCCTGAATTAACTCCGTCAAAGTACTTGTACTGTACTGGAATTAACTTACTTGCCATTTTTCCCACTTCCCACTTACGTCTAAGGATATTTTACTATCTCTTGACACTAAAACAGTCAGAAAAGACATTTCTTGAAAGAATAATATAGAATTGAGGGTTCTGAAAACTACACTTACCAGGAATCAGTAAGTTCAACAAACATCTGACTGCCTAAGCAAGGCTCAAACTATGAATACATACCAAAAGATAAAGTTCATGCGTAGAAGTCCTATGAGTAAAATAATATGCTACCACTCATTACACCAAATAATCTAAGTATGGATGTAGGAGTTCTACTTCATTTTTCCTTCCATCTCCTCCCACATAAAAAATTAAAATTCTATAAATTTTATCTATCTGAAATATAGCCTTTCTATCCTTCTTTAACTTGATTACAATGCATGCGTTTCTGTAATGTGAAAGAGTTCATGTGTGAGTGGTAAAAAAGAATAATATTAGTAAATTAAAGAGGTTATAGTGGTTTACTTGGGATTTCCCCTCAAGCATATTAATGTTTTGCGCCATAGTTAACTGTTGCTAAATACGAAGTATGTTAATAATGTATAAATTTGTACAACATGAGGTTTTTCAGGAATATATTTTTCTGTAGTAGAAATGAAGTTATATTCAGCACTGATTTTTTTTTTTTTGAGACAGAGTTTCACTTTGTGCCCCCCCCCCCAATAGAGTGCTATAGCATCACAGCTCACAGCAACGTCAAATTCTTGGGCTTAAGCAATTCTCTTGCCTCAGCCTCCTGAGTAGCTGGGACTACAGGCACCTGCCACAACACCTGGCTATTTTTAGAGATGAGGTCTTGCTCTGGCTTAGGCTGGTCTCGAAATCATGAACTCAGGTGATCCACCCACCTCAGCCTCCCAGAGTGCTAGGATTACTAATGAGCCACCATGCCCGGCCCTAAATAAGGAGACATTGAATATGTTACTTAAGTTATCAAATAAGCTATGTGTTAAGATGAGTAATAAAGGGGAAAAGGGACTAACAATTACTGATGATGACTACTTGGCTAAGCATGTTTTAAGAGCTGCATATACCTTCATTAAGTTGAATCTATTCCAGAAATACAAGGTTGGTTTAACATTGAAAATATAACCAATATAATTCTCCATAATGACAAACCCATAAAAAGGAAAATCCTATCATCTCAGTGGATACATAAAAAGCCTTTGAAGGGCGCTGCCTACTGCTCAGTGGGCAGGGTGCTGGCCCCATATACAAAGGGTGGCAGGTTCAAACTGGCCCCGGCCAAACTGCAACAACAACAATAATAACAACAAAGCCTTTGAAAAAAATCCAAAATCCATTCATGATCAAAACTCGTACCAAATTTGGAAGAGAAAGGGTAAGAATTTTGGTTATTATAGCTATCTTTAATGCCCTAAAGGAAAATATGTCCATAATAAATGCAAGGATAGGACATCTAAAAAGAGAAATAAAAACCATAAATAAGGACCAAATTGAAACCTTAGAACTAAAAAAATACAGTGTCTAAAATAAATATAATCTAAGAAAGATACCATAAGTCTTTCCAGTTTCTCAAATTCTTACTAGTAATCTGTAGTGCTTATGGACATTGTATTATAACTTTAAAAAATCTAAAATAGAAACATCAACATAACAAAAATTTGAAGTACAAAATTGATGTTCTCTTGATTTTTGTGTGTGATTTTCAATTTTCTCGAATTTAAAATGGGAAAGTCCTAGATTAATTGATTCATTTAATTATAAAAAATTTGTGAGGCTACTAACGTTTAAAGCAGTGATGACATTAAGTCAGAAGAAAAACAAAAATAAAGTAGAACCTCTACAGATGACCTCTTCTCTACACTGACCCCCTCCGTGAGTTGACCCAGTTTTTACAGACTGGGCAGGCACCACATGCACCCAGTAGTACAGCAGGTCTGGCTACTCATGTTAACCACCTCCACTATGCGGACCCCTTTGTTACAGTCCTTTGGGTGGTCACCTTACAGAGGTGCAACTGTAGTATCTGTCCGCAAGGAGAAATCTAGAGGGAAGGGTTCATAGTCTCCAAGAAGCCCTTTGTTACTGTATTTTTGTATATTAGTAACTATTTAACAAGATAATTCTATCCCAATAAGGCTCAAAAGGGACACTGTATACATATTTGGCAAAGTATACATAACACGTATCTCAAAATTTCAGCAATCCTATTATGCTTATATGCAGAAATTCTCGTAAGAATTTTACTTAACTATTTTCACATTTCTAAGAATTAGTGAATTTATTAAACATTTCTAAAATTAGTGCATGAGTTCTAGGCCAGGAACTCATGCCTGCAATCCTAGTATGTTAGGAGATCAAGCTGGGAGAACTCTTGAGGACAGGAGTTCAAGACCAGCCTAAGCAGGAGTGGGAACCTGTCTCTACTAAAAACAGAAAAACTAGTGGGGCATAGTAGCAGTCTGTAGTCCCAGATACCAAGGAGGCTGAGGAGGGAGCATCATCTGAGATTGCACTGAACCATGATGACGCTGCTGCACTCTAGCCTGCATGACACGGTAAGATCCTGCCTCAAAAACAGTTTTGACAATCAAAACTTTCTTATCTGTTGGTCCTGATAGGTTTTTAGGATAATTCTCAGTTCTGAATCACTTAATATTTTTTGCACTATTACCAAAAAGGCTCAGACATTGAAAATGGGTGAAACTAAAGAATGTTAAAAAAAACTAGAAGTTACCTTTCTCTAGATCTAAAAGTGTGGAAATCACAAGTTCAAGAGTCAGCCAGATTACAAGTAATTTTACAAAATGTTTTATTATTTTAAGAAATTGAAAGTATTTGTAGTAGATTAAAAATAGAGAATTCCCAAAACTATGAAACGACAAGGGGCAAGTGCAGCGCAGCGTCAGGGCGTTGATCTGGGATTAGAAGGAGACGAGCATCAGTCCAGGGCAGGGATTTTCAGCCAGCGTGTCACGCAGCACACAGGCATGCCACGAAAATTTTAAAAGATCATTAACGGAGTTATTTTCAGAAGCAGTTCAAAGCACAGGAAGTATATCCTTTTTTTACTCTGTTTTTGATCAATATAATTTAAGTATGCTGTGGAAGTTTAACTATAGGTTCAAGTATGGTATGAAATAAAAAAAAGTTGAAAAACACTGCTCTAGGATCACTACCTTCTAAAATACATGACCTTAAGTAACTGCACTATCAGTAGAATACCTCGTTTATAAACTAGCACAGGGTCACTGGACATATTGAGAAATTACTATTAGTTACATAAATTGATACAACTCTTTATAAAAGCAGTTAACGCCAAACTTCCTGGAAAAAAAAATTTTTTTTTTAAGAGATAAGGTCTCACACTCTGTTACCCAGGCTAGAGTGCAGTGGCACAATCATAGCTCACTGCAGCCTTAAATGCTTGGGCTCAAGAGACCCTCCTACCTCAGCCTCCCACCAGAGCCTTTGGAGTAGCTGGGACCACACGAATGTGCTACTAAGCCCACTGAATCATTTTCTTTAAAAATTTTTTTATAGAGATGCCAGTCTCAACCTCCTGGCTTCAAGTGATCCCAAAGTTCGGGGAATACAGCCATGACTCACATGCCCAGCTATGAAATGTTATGGGAATTGGTGTGTGGGTTAAGATTCTGTAAGTTTGGAAAACTCCAGTTCATTTATTTCAGGGCTTCTCAGTCTTAAATATGTGAATGTTCATTGTGAGTTTCCAAAAGGGAAACAATATCTTGTATTTCTAAAACTTTTTTTTTTTTGAGACAGTCTTATTATGTCACCCTTGGTAGAGTGCTGTGACATCACAGCTCACAGGAACCTCAAATTCTTAGGCTTAAGCAATTCTCTTGCCTGAGCCTCCCAAGTAGCTGGGACTACAGGCGCCCGCCACAACGCCTGGCAATTTTTGGGTTGCTGTTGTCATTGTTTAGCAGGCCTGGGCTCGGCTCAAACTTGCCAGTTCCCGTGCATGCAGCCAGTGCCCTACTCACTGAGTTACAGGTGCTGAGCATCCATTTTCTCTGAGTGTCTCAAGCGACTATAGTGAATTCTGCCAAAGTCAAAACTTCTGAAATTATAAATCCAGCCCCATGAAGAGCTGTGGAAGAGTTGGTAGCCCCTTGATCCAGCTGATCAATCCCTCAGCATTTTTATAAGTAAATATGGAAAAATGAAGCTAATCGGAATGAAGAAACTTTGTACAGTGTCACTTACAGTAGCAAAAGTCAGACAAAGCCTCTTATATTCAATGACAGAGGAATAAATATTGACGTATCAATGTTAAAGCCCATTATAAATGTACAGCTACTGTAGGTGCTCAAAAGGGAGATTAAAGCTCCACAGAAATGTTTGTTACAAAGATAGAATCCTATTTTCTACATGCATTAGAGTTATAACAATTCAAAAATGTATGTATACAAAAAGACAAGAATAGTTAATTATTAGACAAGAAGTTAATTCTGTAGTGGGACTGGCTAATCCTTCTACTTGGCTTCTTTAGATTTGTACAGTATTATACATACTATAGATAGAAAGTGGTGTGTGTAAGAAAGACATAAAAACTTTAAAAAAAGTTAGGAATCTTGACTAAAAACTATTATAATGTACCTTTTTCATATTAAGTTTTCTGATAATGATATTTGAATTATAGGACCGTTCAAAGACTGTCAACAAGCAAAAGAAGCTGGGCATTCCATCAGCGGTATTTATATGATTAAACCTGAAAACAGCAATGGACCATTGCAGTTATGGTGTGAGAACAGTTTGGATCCTGGAGGTTGGACTGTTATTCAGAAAAGAAGAGATGGCTCTGTCAACTTCTTCAGAAATTGGGAAAATTATAAGGTAAATCAGTGATTCAGACCTAGGGTAGTTGAAACAAAGCAGCTCTTGCAAATGTGCAAGAAAAAAAGGTATGCATTCTATGTAATTAGCAAGATATAAAGTTGAGAAATAACTATCTAGATTTTTTTCTTCATCTACATTTGTCAAAAAGAATATTCTCACACTTCTGATTTTAAAGTCACAATTAAAATATAAAAAGGAAACTGAAGATATACTTTACAATGCTCCTTAATCTGGATGACTTATACATACGCTTACTATTAATTTTTTACAAAGATTATTATTAGAAAAAAAAATTTGGCTCTTTTGATGAGTAGGAGAAAAATTAGGAACCCTTCTTAAGGATGTGAATAGTTCGCTAGTTAATGTTTTAGTCGCTATAAATAAGTTGTATTCTCTTTTGCCTTTGGCTTGTTTGTAGGATTTGAAGCTGGCTATGCAAAGAAATACGGCAATAGTTTAAAAAAGTAAAACAAAACCAAGCGACAATGTGGGACTTATAAAAGTCAGGTGATCAATTAAAATGGAAGTTCACATTACCATTTAAATGGTGATACCTTTATCCTATTGAATGTTTAAAACTTACCTATAAAAATGTTTACTATCTACAACTTATTCACACACCTTTGTTTCTTTATTTGTTAACAGAAAGGGTTTGGAAATATTGATGGAGAATACTGGCTTGGACTAGAAAATATCTATATGCTTAGTAATCAAGATAATTACAAACTCTTGATTGAATTAGAAGACTGGAGTGATAAAAAAGTTTATGCAGAATACAGCAGCTTTCGTCTGGAATCTGAAAGTGAATTCTATAGACTGCGCCTGGGAACTTACCAGGGAAATGCCGGGGATTCTATGATGTGGCATAACGGTAAACAATTCACCACACTGGACAGAGATAAAGATATGTATGCAGGTGAGTAAGAAAAAAAGAAAAAAAACTTTCATTCTATGTAGAATCATCACCTTCTATACATTAAATAAGATGTAGTTATTAAAGAATATGCAATTAAAATCTTTTCAGAAAGATCATTTTGGACACAGTCAAGGTAAACATACATGTTGAAAAAAACGGCTTTCAGGATCTTTTATAAGGCAATCCCCAAGTGTGATTTCTGTAAAGAACAAAGTTCTGGGGGAAAAAAACAAAACAAAAAACATATTCATCTGGAAATAACAAACTGCAACCACCTAAAATTTGTAGTAATACTAACTAAACACCTATCATATGTGGGGCACAATTGTTGGTGTTGAAGATACGGCAGTGAGCAAGGTTTCTGCCCTTTTGAACTTTTTTTCTAGGAGGAGAAAACAAAATGATTTGCTAGGTGGCAATAGGTACTCTAAGAAAAAAAAAAACTGAATAAGGGAATAGGAAGTGATGAGCAGATGGGCCTGGGGTGGCTACTGCAGGGTGTTCCAAAAGTCACTCCTAAAGTTGCCATGATAGGGAAAATGGGAAATTGTTAGTTAAATGTACCTTCGTTTACAAAATATCCATTACATAATCTTACAAAATAGTTACCAAATATTCTGTATGTGTTGGCCACATAAAATTTTGTAATGAATATTTTATAAATAAAGGAACATTTAGCTACCATTTCCCATTTTCCCTTTGTACAACAACTTTAGGGATGACTTTTGGGACACCCTGTCTTTTATATGTAAAACCGTGAAAAGGCAACTTTTGAATAAAGACTTACATGCCATCTGGATATCGGGTGTAAGGGCATTTCTTAGAGGGGAAAAGGAAGATGATTATGACATGTGTTATAAGGAATAGCTAAAAGCGTGATTCAAAAGGTAAATTAATATTTTCATTAGAAAGAATCAATTAGACCATCCATACAATTTTATATTTAATTTGCAGAGGTTCTTGCCTTTTTAACTCAGGATTTTGGCTCTGTAAAAGAGATCCCGCCCCCCACAAACCTGATTTATTTTCCTCTTCAGTTATATCTTGGCAAGCAGTACACACATCTCTCTTTTAACCTATTTCACAGTGGTGAAGAGGCAGGAAAGGAGGGATACGACCATAACACATGCCTTACATACAGAACCCTTCTGATTGCTGGTAGTGCTATTTGATTTTATATTTTGCTATTTTGAGAATTCAATTTTCTCCAACGTTTACTCTCTTCTTTGGCAGCTCTGTATTTTTCCTTCCCAATGTTTCCCTCTGTTTCTCAGATACAAACACTGCTTGCATTTTATTTATCTTGCTATCTGGAAAATTAAATCCTCTCCTCCTTTGTAAAAAAAAAAAAAAAAGTACATATCAAGTAAGCAAACAGCAAAAGGCAATTCAATTGATCCTTCAAGTAGCTGGCGCAATAGCAAAAGCGTAAACGAGGAAACAATACTAAGGTAAAGATAACTGAAATCAGGGAAGCTCAAATTAAATTGATTCAAGGTAGAGTAACTTTTCGATGGTTTGCAGCATACCACACTTAAAAGAAGTTTTTACTTTTGTGTCTGTATTTTTTCTTCAAAGGAAATTGTGCCCACTTTCATAAAGGAGGCTGGTGGTACAATGCCTGTGCACATTCTAACCTAAATGGAGTATGGTACAGAGGAGGCCATTATAGAAGCAAGCAGCAAGACGGAATTTTTTGGGCTGAATACAGAGGCGGGTCATATTCCTTGAGAGCAGTTCAGATGATGATTAAGCCTATTGACTGAAGAGACAGTCCCCACATTAAGCGACAAAGACTCTGTATTTTTCAGTTCCTAAAAATGTAAATGTTATATGTATATTATTTTGCACAATTTATTTCTACAGATAATAGTTTTAAAATCGATTTTACCATAATTGTAAAAGGGATTTATGAATGTACTTTCACTTGCCTTCAATATATTGGAAAAGATTATTTGTCTCCATTTCCTAGTTATTTTAAAAATTATATTGACTAAAGGCAAACTTTGTTTTCTAAAATGTAAATATTTGCCACATTATAGAACAAAGCTTTATTTTAAATCATAATTGAATACATGTTCAAGATTCTTAACAATTTATTTAAAAACTATGAGATTGCTCTAAATTCCAGCAAAGAAAAGAATTTTTAATTTCAATCAAGTAATACATTTTATTTATAAAAGTATAGACAGGAAATTAGAGAGAAACCTCTAGTTTTGCCTATAGAAAATACAATTCTATTGAATAAAAGTTATTTGAAATTGAATTTGTGCCTTTCACATGTAATGACTAAATGTGAATTCTTACAATATAGTCCTTGCTGATTTTCCCAAAAGAATTAAGTGGTCCATGGTATTAAGATATTTAGCATTTTTAAAAACAAAAAAATGCACAAATGCATGCATTATTTAAACAGTAAGTTTATAAAAGCAAACATACAAATGAACTTCTCAATGTAATCACATAAGACATGTGGAACACCAACATCTCCTAAAATGTATTTTATGTAGTTCTAAAGTCAGCAAATTATAAAAATGCAGAATATTTAGTGTAATGATTTTACAGATCACAATTACAATTCTAAATGCATTTATTAATACTTTTTGAAAAAATTACTGATCCTTACTATTAAAAAAAAAAAAACCCATCTGCTATTCAAATCAGAAAGCTTGGACAGCTTTACAAGAATTAGTCCATACTTACAGTTGGGACTACAACAAATGAAGAACTAAATGCTTTCTCAATATTGAGGATTCAACAGCTGCAAGCAGAAGCCACAGGGCATGGCTGGTCCAAACTGCTACTTCCATTTTATAGTATGTGTGAGTAATGCTTAGTGCCTCAGTTTCCTCAACTCGATTTTATAATCAGCAATTTTATTAGCAATCTCCTGGAACAGTGGTTCTCAACCTTCCTAATGCCGTGACCCTTTTATACAGTTCCTCATGTTGTGGTGATCCCCAACCATAAAATTATTTTCATTGCTACCGTCTTGTTTTTCATTTGCCACACCTTGAAATAAAACTTCTGGTGAAAGAAGAAAAAGATCTAGATCTAAATCTTATAGTATATTACTCTTTGTTTTACCTATTCGTCTTCTTAAAATGGTTTTCAGGACCCTCTCTACTATCCTCAGAACGCCCCCCCCCCAAAAAAAAATTATTATAAGATTTCTGGAAGGAATTAGACATCTAATTGTTATACCAAGTCTTAACTGAATAACACTTTACCAAGGCATCCCATCTATTGACAGAACTATAGGATTTTACCTAAACACCCAAAACCTTATCAAAGACAAGTCTTACAGAATTTTCACAGAGGATTATTATTAAAACTAGAATGTGGGGCGGTGCCTGTGGCTCAGTGAGCAGGGTGCTGGCCCCATATGCCGAGGGTGGCGGGTTCAAACCCAGCCCCGGCCAAACTGCAACAAAAAAATAGCCGGGCGTTGTGACGGGCACCTGTAGTCCCAGCTACTCCGGAGGCTGAGGCAAAAGAATCGTCTAAGCCCAGGAGTTGGAGGTTGCTGTGAGCTGTTGTGATGCCAAGGCACTCTACCGAGGGCAATAAAGTGAAACTCAATCTCTACAAAAAAAAAAAAAAAACTAGAATGTGAAAGTTAACATACAAACTAGAAAACTAGGCTGAACGCTAACTGCCTTAGCCAGTGGGCCCATTCTATTCATCTTCAAAGAGCTGACAGAGCTTTGCTCTGCAGTTCCCAGAGACCTTAAGAGTAAGTTGGGGGCCAGGTGCGGTGGCTCATGCCTATAATCCTAGCACTCTGGAGGCTGAGGCAGGTGAATTGCCTGAGCTCACATATTCAAGACCAACCTGAGCTAGAGTGAAACCCTGATTCTAAAAATAGCCAGGCATGGTGGCAGGCACCTGTAGTCCCAGCTACTGGGAAGCTGAGGCAAAAGAATCACTTGAGCCCAAGAGTTTGAGGTTGCTGTGAGCTATGATTCCAACGTACTCTACCGAGGGCAACAAAGAAAAACTCTGTCTCAAAAAAAAAAAAAAAAAAAAAAAGAGTAAGTTGAGTAAGTTTCCTGAGCGAGAGCAATTAGAGGAAGTATTATATGATGGCTGTGTAGTCTCTGAAGTTAGAAGTGCCTAGGCTGGGACCCAGCTCTACCATTTGCTAGTTGTGTTACCTTGAGCAATTTATATTCTAGCCTCAATTTCCTTATCTGTAAATGAGGATAATAATAGTATGTAGCTCATGTAGTTAGTGTGGCGATCAAATGAAGTGATGTACGTAAAACATTTAGAATTTCTAAGTACTCAGTAGATTTTAAGTATCATATTATTACTACTCATCTATGTACTTTCTGAAGTACCAATCACAGCACCTTGTACAAAGCAGGTGATCAATAAATGTGTTTAAAAAGATCCAAATTTTAAGTATGCAATGGCACTGATCTGCGATCTTCACTTGTAAACCTAATAGAGCCATGTCAGCTATTATGGCAGGTAGTTAAAAGAGGCTGGACCATAAACAAATGAAAAGAAAAATTAAGGCAAGAATAGATGTAGTAGAAATTTCAGCCTAAAGCAAGTGTTGTGAGACGACAGATTAAGTCACTTGTTTAACAGTAAGGTCCAAGAGCTACCTACTTTATAGGTTACCTAGGAATAAAGATGTAATTGCCATAGCTTTAGTTAAGATTGAATCGTAACTTACCTTGGAGCTGGTTTATAGAAGAATTCCTTATGTTTTTATTAATAAATTAATAAAGTTTATCCTACAAAAGATTTAGACTTTAATCTGTACTCAATGGAAGGCCATTGATGCCTATGATACAGGGCCTCTCTGAAGCAGATTTTTAAAACTCCAAATAAATTTGTCCTCATGCTGTAAGTCTGGTGAAGTGTAAAGATCAATTTTAGACTAATATTCACTCAACTCTTTAGAGTACTAATTCTTTTGGCATTTTATTTCTTATGATTCCTACTGATAATACTATAAAATGCCTGGAAAAACCCATGCCATTATGAAATTATTTAGAAATCTACCCTAAAGTAACCTGATTTTTGCATATTTAAATTAATCTTAATAGTAAAGATTAGATCCCTCCCAGCTTTTAGTCTTTTCTGCTAGTATCTGTGAAAGATAACCAAATAATAAAAGAATGATTCCACTTACAATGTTATGAATCCCCCCAAAAGAGCCATCTAGAAACAAGTTTACTTTTCACTTGTATCAGTGGGGTTTTAGTTATCAAACTGTAATTCTATAGATAATTATAGGAAAAAAACTGATGAACTCAAAATTGTAACCTAAATACAACTGAGTCCCAAAATTGTAATGTAATCTATGTTTTCTTTGAACTGTAAAATGAAATAGTTATAATGTATATCTTTTTAGCAAGTCAGCTTAACCTAATCTGCTTCCGTTATGATTAACATGCACATCTATATGGCTGACACTCTTAAAAAAAGCCACAGGTTTTTAAAGAAAAAAGCCTATGAATGTGGTAATGAAATTAATACAACTCTATAGTCTCAGCTCTTTTATATCACAAGTCTTTGGTCTAAAGCAAACTTCAGAAAATATACAATAAAGAACTTATTAGAGGAATTTTAAATATATAAAAAAGAGTAAGGGTAAAAAAGGATATAAATGAGGTAATGGAAAACGTGGATGTAATTTTGGCTGAAGAATAAGCTAGGGCTAGCTGCCATTTGGTAAGAGTTTCATTCTCAGGATCCAAAAGACAATTACTGAACATGGTTTACTGCTATTTCAGAATATATAACAAAATATAATCAAAAGAATAGGGTAAAGTAATCTATGATGTTTATTATCTTTAAATCAAACCAAAGAAAGGAAAATGGAATAAAACTCTTAAATACTAAAACCCAATGACATTTTTTAACCATTAGACATTTTTAAGATCAGTGCTAGAGCCTTTTACATATTTAATTAAGTAAAATTCTAGCAAAGGGAAAAGAAAATATCCTGTTAATTTCTAAAGAGCAAGCAGAAAGCCATGAATGTTGTTGAAATTATCTGAATAGAAATGTGAGCAAAAACCTTCTTTGAAAATATTTGTACACAGTAGAAATTTCTTTTTTTGTGTGTGTGTGTGTTTTTTTTTTTTTTGGCCGGGGCTGGGTTTGAACCCGCCACCTCCAGCATATGGGACCGGTGCCTTACTCCTTGAGCCACAGGCGCCGCCCCACAGTAGAAATTTCTAAAGCTAATGTAAAACTGAAGAACTGTATTCTACTGAGATCACTTAAATACTTTAATATATGCAAAACTACTAAAAAACAAAAAACGATAAGATAAAATCTGAAATTCATGTAATTCTAGGTATACTTCAAAATTTTCGTAAATTGTGATGAAGGCGTCACTAACAATGCAAGGAAGGCACAAAACAATGAGACAAGTCTCTCCTAGGACACAGGAAAGAGATTATTCATGAGGTAATGACATCAACCTGAACCTCTGTTAGTAAAGAAATACTAAGATCCATAAAGGCAGGGAAAATCCATTTCACCTCCTGTTATACACCTAGCACCAAGCACAGTGCTAAGCAAATAATGTTGCCAGCTAAGGCGCCAAAAGGAAATCGGGGGTGGGTAGGAATTGACCCATGCAAATATGCTACTCAAATAAATCTACAGCATTTAAACAAAAATCACAACAAAGAAACTTACTTAGGATCAATAGTTTATAGAGAAAAGGTAAAGGCTAATCATCTATTTCCATATGGATTTAATTAATAAACTGAACAACAAATATTTACTGAGTGCTTACTTCTGTTCTAGATGTTGTGAGGATAAAGCCCAAGGGCTTACGAACTGTTGAGGGGAAGCCGGAATAACGAAAAGATCACAAATAGGATGCTTTTCAGAAAGCAGTGGGCAGAGGACACTACATTAAAGAGGGTTGTAAGAACAGCTCTTCTCTTCCCAAGAAAAGAAACTCCTATTATAAAACCTGACATATTAAGTTGGGAAAGTAAAGGGGATTTCTCTGTCCACAACAGTGAGGAATCATATCTAGACACATTTATGTCCAGCATAAGGGCTACAACTTCTCCATAACATTCTGTTTCTACTCAGTGGGAAGAAACATACAGTACTGTGACAACTTATTTCCACAGATTTAAAAATAATCACCCTAATCTAGTTGAGCTACTGCATCTTCCCATTACATGAATAAAGTAGAAATGAGGCTCAGAAAATGCACACAAAAGAGTATTTATCATGCTCCATACAACTACATTACAATGTTCCAGTTTTTTCTCTCTGCAGCATAACAAAACTTAACATGCCAAATTCTTCAACAAGCCCCTTAAGATTGTTCTCCAGTGACAAGAACAAATGAGCGCTTAATGATTTTCAGATTTAAAGCAATAATTCTCTTATAAAACAATTTTTTCCTTGAGATTTGCCAAACTATTCCTCTCTAGACAAATTGTATCCTTATTCTAAGAAATTTTCCCTCTATTGTCCAAGCTGACTAATTTTTACCTTGAATGCAAACCAGCAGAAGAGACAATATTTCAAAGGATGATGAGTTAAAAGCCAAGGAAACATTTTCTACTTCTTATAATTTAATCCACATTGAATTACAGATAAATTTAGCAGCATCAAAGTAAGTTTTGTCAGCATATAAACCCCTCTCCTTTCTTAAGCTTCACAAAGAAAAGGTCAGTTTTGATCATTATTTTTACAAGAGAAAACAGTTATGTGTGGACCGCCTCTCTTGTGTTAAGAAATAGATGATTTACCTTTTCTCTATACACTATGGATCCTAAGAACTTCTGCAGAAAAACAGAATTATGCAAATTATCATATTTGAAGAAGAATATTAATGAAGTTATTAATTTGCATGATGAGTGTTATCTTTCATATATCTTCAGGGCAAGTTCTGTCCTACCAGATGTACAGCATTTTATAAATACTTAAGTTTTTGGCAACTGTACTAGGCCTAGTTTCAAATGAATAGGAAAAAGATTCTGAAATCAATGCAAGTTAAATGTAAAAATCACAACCTTCAATACACTTTAGTATTGAAGATCAGGCATAAAAAAAATAAACCATCTGTTTGATGTAAATCAAGCAGTTAAAAAGTTGCATAAGAGATCTGCTTCACATTTTCTTAGGAAAAACCATGTATGTTTTGATAAACTGAATACACTTAGTTTCAAGGTTTGCTATAAAACAAAACTGTCACTACATTAAAAGGATGATTTTCATGCTGGAAACGAACTAAACTGAGTCATAATAATTTATCTGACATATGTTTTATTTTCCTTTCCCAAGTCTACCAAACATTTTTGCCACGTGGTCCACAGTCATCTCATAATCAATACGCTTCTTCACCATAACAGTATAGAAATGAACTACATGTAGAATACCAGTACACAAAATAATGCAAATGCTAAAGTATACGCTCTCCATTTTTTTTTTTTTTTAAAAGAAAGGGTCTCACTGTGTTGCCCAGGCCAAAGTGCAATGGAGTAACCATAGCTCACTGTAACCTTAAACTCTTGGGGTCAACCAATCCTCTCATTTCGACCTCTGAATAGCTAGGACTACATATAGGTGCATGCCACCACATCCAGCTAATTTTTTTCATTTTTTTTTTTAAAGACAGGGTCTTCTTATGTATGAAGTAGTGTAGATAATGCTATAAGGATGGGATCACTGGCAGAGGAAGCTAACATGTAAGATGGGAATCAAGTTTGGAGAAAGGGGGAAAGACAATGAATTTACTTCTGGATATGAACTGGAGTTATCTATGAATTTCTCATTCAATCCATCAGTATTTTAGTATCTAAAATGTTAGGAGGCTTCAGGGATTAAGTAGACAGCTAGATACACTGGTCTAATATAGATGTGGGAGTATTTACGTAATAGAAAAAACCTGAATGACCAATCCAAGAGAATGACCAGTGTAAGAAAAGAAGTGGATGGAGACCTTTATAAGAATACATTTGCGAGAAGGGCAGAGAAAGATCATCCAATAAAACAAAAGCCAGAAATGTGAAAGGAAAACCAAGCTACCTGTGTAGAATTTCAAGGAAGAGAAATAACTGGCATCAACCAACCCAAAATTAAGATAGGGCTTGAGGAACACCTATTAAATGTTCTCAATTAGGAGTCCATGGTGACCTTACTGGGAAAATTTCTACAGGGTGAAGAGGGAGTGCCTCTCTGTCCTAGCAAAGAAACAAGACATAATATTCTGATATATAAAGGCCTTTAACTAAACTATGCTAAGGGTAGTGTGCCTTCAATCTAAGTTTTCCTTCAAAGTCCTGAGATGTCCTGCAATATTCTAAAAAGTTCAACTCTTCGCTGGGAACGTAAGGCTGATGCTCAATAATAGCTGAGTGGGCCGGTTTCAACCACCTTCGTCCCTACTTTGTCTTCTAGTCACCGGTAGTATAAAAACATTGTGAAGTCTCCTAAGGGAACAGCAGACTTTCTAATTACTCTCAGAAACAGCTATCTTTAAATCTGGGTTGAGTAGTTACATAAAAGAGTACAGATCGGGGGTATGTGTTTGGAAAAAGGGTATTAGAAATGTTTATCACCTGATCACTCTTCACTTAAGATCAAATCAATTTATTTAATGTATGCTAGTTATATCTCATATGCAGCAGTTTCTGTATATTTAATTTACATACAAAACGACAGTTTATTTGGGACTTTTCATTCAAACACATAACAAAGCATTATTCATATTTGGCTGAAAATAATCTTAAAATGTTATTGGTTAAATACTTGGATTTAAAAACACTATAAGACATACAGTAAAGAGATCAATTCTTGGTCAAATGATGTGTGAAATACAGAACTGTGTAAGGACCAAGCTAGATTTCTACAGCTCATCAACTCCTTTTACCTAGGTAATCGATAATACCAACATGCAATCAGACTACTCTTCAGAATTTACACTAAAACGTCTACCAACATTATATAAGAACTTAGACCAATTAATTTAATGTACTAAACTTCATTACAACCTACTGTGTCATTCTTTAAAAGCATTACTAAAAAGCTAAAACATTATGTTTCACTATATGGTCTATCTCTATGAAAACCTAACAGTCTATGAGAAACCTCAAGGGCAAATGGCTACCTTAATATGAAAATAAAGCCCAGGTAATAAGACAACTTCCTTTGGTCAGTTTTTTTCAGTTTAGCACCCTTGCAATAATTTATTTAAAGGATACGTACACTTCAGAAATACCTTGAATTTCATATAAATTACTGATTAATGAAGAGCAACAACTAGGAACAATAAATACACAGCAACAAAACTCACCTAAATAGGGAATGCAAGGTGTCATCTTTAAGCTACTTATATAGTCTCTGAGTCTTTTGTAGTTATCTTCTTTACTCATTACATACTCTAATTTTTCAAAGGTAGTTTTGTCTTTTCGACTTAGTAACTAAAAAACAAACAGAAAAGTCTAAGTTATTTACAAATCCCGTTTTGTTAATCAAAGACCTGAAGTTGTGTGTACTATGAATGTGGATTTTAATTTCTAAGTTTTCATTTCTAAATTTTAAATTTCTAAGTTTTCTTCTTTAACTGTATTTTGGTAGTATACAAATAAAACAAAATCAGATATACCTATTAACATTAATAACCCAAATTCGTTATTTGTAAAATATAATACTTAGTATGTACATAAAATTATTAACTAAGCAATAAATCATAATACCTCATTTCTCTTTACCACTTTAAATGAATAAGCAACTTTTATTTTTTCCTAACTTAAAATAATTATGTATTCCTATTCAGCTAAAATGTCCAAATATTTTGTCTGTCCCCTGCCTCCTCAAAGATAAACATTCTTATATAACCCATTAATAAATAAATACTGAGTTTTGTAATCTAAGTAACACTTTTTCTTGACAAATCTAGTAATGGCTACTAGTACTAATTAAGTGTGAAACTCTGTAATTCTTTACATTTTTGGATTTTGACAAGACATTTTCCTTCCCTTGACGTGTCTGTATGACGTCACATAGAGCTTAACTATTATAAAAGACATTGTTACAAGAGTCTTGAAGGGTAAATTTGTAGTGGATGCCCTTTGAGATCAATGGAGATAATCAAGATATCACCTTTAAAGCTAGAAAAGGCAAGGCCAGCAACACACAATGGTATGCATTCAAAGGCTCTACAATATTTTTTTGACTCATTCCAGAGACCTCAAGAGTCTCCCTTTGTTGCCCCAGGCTAGAGTGCCATGGCATTAGCCTAGCTCATAGCAACCTCAAACTCCTACGTTCAAATGATCCTCCTGCCTCAGACTCCAGAGTACCCAGGACTACAGGTGCCTGCCACAACCACTAGGCTAATTTTTCTATTTTTAGTAGAGATGGGGTCTTGTTCTTGCTCAGGCTGGATCTGGAACTCCTGAGCTCAACTGATCCTCCTGCCTAGGACTTCCAGAGTGCTAGGATTACAAGTGTGAACCACTGTAGCCAGCCAGGGTTTTTCTTTAAACATACAGAAATTACTATTTTATTACTGTGTAGTAAAATTGCACCTTTACTTCATATTAAAATGTTGGTGTTATCTGACAGCATACAAAACAATCCCACCTTTACCATTTTCACCTATTTCTCTTATAAGGTTAAACAGATAAGTCTGAGTAGTAGTTTAAAGATGAAGAGTGTCTGTGGCTCAGTGAGTAGGGCGCCGGCCCCATATGCCGAGGGTGGCGGGTTCAAACCCAGCCCTGGCCAAACTGCAACAAAAAAATAGCCGGGTGTTGTGGCGGGCGCCTGTAGTCCCAGCTGCTCGGGAGGCTGAGACAAGAGAATCGCGTAAGCCCAAGAGTTAGAGGTTGCTGTGAGCCGTGTGACGCCATGGCACTCTACCCGAGGGCGGTACAGTGACACCCTGTCTCTACAAAAAAAAAAAAAAAAAAAAAGATGAAGAGACTGAAATTCAAAGGCGATCACGAGGTTAGCAAAGAGCAGAACATATTAATACTCTCAAGTGTTCACTCACAAAGATGTACATCCTTGTTTTTCAGGTCTCATTGTCTGGTTTTGGTGATAAGGAGTATTTTGACACCTAATATACTACTCTCTAGTATCATAAATAACACCACTTGGACCTGTTTTTCTTAGGCTCAAAGATGTAGGTTATCTTCAGATAATCTCTATCAGGAAAATGTCTGAACAGTATCCTTCCCTCTTTAAAATACAATGTGAAGGAGCCCTTGATTTTCTTTTCTTCCTTTTCAAATGTTCTCTGATGTTCACAATGTTATCCCTATAGAATCATTTCATTATGTCTGCCCTCCAAAAGGACAGCATTCTAACTCCAGATGCTATTGGCACCCTCACTCTTCTTTTGGTCGAGAGCATGACAACTGGGGGGCAAAGCTCTTCACATTTTCACTGGTATTTGTGAAAGAGGAGACCCACAGAATTCCAGATGTTCCTGGCCAGATCTCTGACCCCACCTTACCACCACAATCTGTTTTGGAGAAAATCCAGATGAATGCCTGCCCATGTCAGTCACCAGGAAATGTAAGCTCCCAGACTGCCCCTCTTCACTTTGAGGTGTACCCCCATATCCATGTATGTAAACGTGTGCATTCACAATAAACAAACACTTTATTTTGGACCTTGGGTACAGGTTAATTATAATTCTTTGTTCATACTTTCCCTTACTATTAGTTCTTGGTATATGACTTTGTTAAATTGATTTATTTCTAAATTTTGTAACAAATACACATGCATCACCCACCTAAGAATTACATGCCAATAACACGTATCCACCTATGTGCTCCTTCCATATCCAAGTGCCCTGACTATCACTAATGAGGTAACCACTACCTTGAATTTTCTGGTTATCATTCGCTTAAATTTTACTTCATTTTAACTAAAGAATGTCGTACTGTGTATATAGTCTTTGGCAACTGATTTGTTTGCCTAACATTTTGACATGAAGGTTTTAACTGTGAAGCTGTGGTTAGCTGTTAGCTCACCCATTTTCACTGCTTGTATGAAATACCTTCACAATGTTCATTTCTCTATTTATAAAAGTTCCTTATGTATTCTGAACACAAATTCTTGATAAGTTACACATATCTTCCTCCCTTGTGTCAGTTTTAGGATATCTTTTTACTTTTTTACTTTTAGGATATCTTTTAATGAACAGCAATTATTACTTTAACATGGCAAAACTCACTCATCTTTTCTTTCATTGTTCAAGTTTTTTGAATCTTACCTAAAAAATCCCTACCTATCCTAAGCCAGAAATCTACGCATGCCAAACCAGACAGATACTTACCTATTTTCTTCTAAAAACTTTAAGCTTTCCCTTTTGAATTTAAGTCTTTACTCATTTGACAATAATTTTTATAAATGGTGTAAGGGGCTGATTTAATATTTCCCCAAGCTAGTAAACAATTTTCCAGTTCCAATTAACAAACAGTCCCTCATTTCTTCACCAATTTATAATGCCATTACTATCACATATCACATTCCTTTAAATTTTACAGTGTAAATTTTACAGTGTAAAAGGAAGGATCTATTTCTGGGTTCTCCACTGGTAGGTATGTCTAAACCTGCATGAATGCTATATTACCAAAATAATAAAATGTATCCTTTTATCTATTAGGGCAAGTGCCCATGTCCCCAAGCCTCATTTTCTTCTTCAGAATCAACCTGGCTCTTCCCAAACATTTGTATTTCCACATAAATTTTATAATCAATCCCTTATCCTCAGCACTGTTTGGGTATACCTGGAAAATTTAAATTATACAGTGTTATGTTTTGATATACTCATACATTTAAAATGATTATCAAGCTATTGAGCCAATTAATATGCCCATCACCTCACATTGTTAACTTTTGTGTGTGTTTAAGGTAAGAACATTTAAGAGGTACTCTTTTAGCAAATTTCAAGTATATAATATGTTATAAATAACTACAGTCACCAGGCTGTACAGAATTCACACCACGTAACTGAAACTTTGTACCTACTGACCAACATCTCCCCATTTCCTCTGCCCCTCAGCAACCATCCTTCTCCCTTCTACTTTTGAGTTACACTTGTTTAGATTTCACATATAGGCCAGATCATACAGTATTTGTCTTTTTGTGTCTGACTTATTTCACTTTGGATACTGATCTCCAAGTTTATCCATGTTGTTGCAAATGTTAGGATTTCCTTCTTTGAGGAGCAGTAGTATTCTACTGTATGTATACATACCCTACACTGGACACTTGCTTCTATATCTTGGCTATTGTGGCTAACGCTGCAATCAACATGGGAGTGCAGGTATCTCTTTGACATGGTGCTTTCAATTCTTTGGGCAAATGTCCAGTACTGAGATTGCTGGACCATGTGGCAATTCTATTTTTAATTTCTGAGAAACCTCTATGCTGTTCTCTATAATGGCTGTACAATGTACATCCCTACCAACACTGTACACGAGTTCCCTTTTCTAACCACATCATTGCCAACACTTGTTATCTTTTGTCTTTTTGGTTAATGTCTTTTAGCCATTCTAAAAGATGAGAGACAATGCCTCATTGTGGTTTTGATTTGCACTGCTCTCATGATTAGTGATGCTGAGTACCTTTTCATGTACCTGTTGGCCATTTATTTGTATGCTCTTTTGAGAAATGTCTATTCAGATGTTTTTTAATCAGGCTATTTGTTTTGCTTTTGCTCTGCATTCCTTATACAGTTATATGCTGCATAATGACATGTCAGTCAACAACAGACTGCATAAGCAAAGGAGCTCCTGTAAGGATATAATACTATATTTTTACATGCCTTTTCTATGTTTAGATATGCAAAGTCACCATGGTGTTACAACTGCCTAGAGTACTGGGTATAGTTTGTACAGGTATGTAGCCTAGAAACAATAGGCTATACCACCTAAGTTTGTGTAAGGGCACTCTGCGATGTTTGCATATCAAAATCATCTAATGAAGCATTTCGTAGAATATATCCTGGTTGTTAAGAAATGTTTGATTGTATTTTGGATATTAACCCCTTAAAAGATGTATAGTTTGGGTGGTGCCTGTGGCTCAGTGGGTAGGGTGTCAGCCCCATATACCGAGGGTGGCAGGTTCAAACCTGGCCCCCGGCCAAATCTCAACAAAAACTAGCTGGACGTTGTGGCACGCGCCTGTAGTCCCAGCTACTCGGACTGGGACTACAGGCACCTACCACAATGCTCAAAATTGTTTGGCAGCCCGGGCAAGATTTGAACCTGCCAGCTCTGGTGTATGTGGCTGGCACCTTAAGCCGCTTGAGCTACAGGTGTCACCCAGCTACCGCAGGTTCTTGGCACTTTTGAAGTTCAACTGGTTGTAAGTGCATATATTTATTTCTGGGCTCTTTATTTTGTTTCACTGGTGTGTTTATGCTATTCCATTGTCTGTTTTATGCTATTATCTTACTGCTTTGATTACTATAACTTTGTGGTACATTTTAAAATCAGATAGTATGGATGCCTCTAGTTTTGTTCTCACTTTGGCTATTCTGACTTTTTTTTCTATTCCTGATTTTTTTCTGATTTTTTTTTTCTTTTCCTGTGAAAAATGTCATTGGAATTTTGATGGGATTGCTTTGAATCTGTGAATTGCTTTGGGCAATATGGACATTTTAACAATATGAATTCTTCCAATCCATGAACACAGGCTATCTTTCCATTATTTGTGTCTTCTTCAATTTCTTTCATCAATGTTTTATAGTTTTCAGTGTCCAGACCTTTTACCTCCTGGGTTAAATTTATTCCTAAGTACCTTGTTGGTGCTATTGTAAATGAGACTGTTTCCTTAATTTCTTTTTCAAATAGTTTGCCGTTAGCACATAAAAACAGAACAATGTTTGTATGTTTATTTTGTATCTTAGAACATTATACTGAATTCCTTTATTAGTTCTAACAGTTTTTCAATAGTCTTTAGGGTATTCTATATATACAGATTGTGTTATCTATTCAGATTGAGATTTTGACTCAAGGTGTACATAATCTATATACATTTGGGGAGAACTAAAATCTTTACATTTTCTCATCTATGAACATGGGCTGTGGTTCCATCTATTTAGTTTTTAAATGACTTTCTGTAAAGTTTTGTAATTTTCTGTATATAGGTATTACAGATTTTATTCCATTTATTGTTTGCTATTTTGTCTCTTCTGTCAATACTGTAAATGGTGTCTTTTTAAATGATATTTTTAATTGTTTCAAATATAACTTTTTAAAAATAAATTATTCATATATTCAGTCACCTTAGCAAACTCTATTTTAAAAATTGTGGTAGAATACCTATGTATAACATAAAATTGACTGTTTCAACAATTTTTAAGTGTATAGCTCAATGACATTAATTACATTTGCACTGTTGTGCAACCATTCGTTTCCAGAACTTTTTCTTCTCAAACCGAAACTCTAAAACCATTAAACAATAACTCCCCATTCTCATTTCCCCCAATCTCTGGCAATCACCAGTTTACTTTCTGTCTCTAAGAACCTGACTACTCCAGGCTCATCATATAAATGGAGCCGTACAGTATTTGCCACTTTGTGCCTGGCTTATTTCACTATGATGTTTGCAAGGTTCATTTTGGCAGAGCATGTATCAAAATTTCATTCCTTTTTAAGGTAGAATAATGTTTTATTGCTTGTATATATCACATTTTGTCTACTCACGCATCCACTGATAGATGTTTGGGTACTGTGAATAATACTGCTATAAGCATTTCACTGTTTCTATTCAACACAGTGATTCTACATTTAATACAACAGTGAAAATGTGCATCCTTTCCTTTGATGTTAAAGGGAATGCTATTAATGTATCTCCTACATAGGATGTTATAGTCTTTCTGGTGCAATCCCTTTATCAGTTAAAAAAAAAAAAAATCACCCCCAAGCCTTTCCAATTGTATGCTCTTTAACTTGCGGTCCATCTTCCATAAAACCACTATCCTTAACCTTTTCTCTTAGCATTCTCTTCTTTCCTTATAAACCTGGTAACATAGGAGGTAGATTTGTTATAATCCTTGCTCCTTGCTCTTCTCGATATTCTCTAACTCATTATCCTACCTTCCTCACTAAAATCCTCCAGCTTCTATTAAATTCAAAGCACTAGACCAATGCTGTCAACAGAATTTTGTGTGATGATGGAAACCTTCTGTCTACGCTGTCCAGTATGACAGCCACTCACCACACGTGACTACTGAGCACTTGCAATGTGGCTAATAAGGCCAAAGGGCTGAACTTTTCATTTTAAAGAATTTCAATGACTTAAATTTAATAGCCACATGTGGCTAGTGGCCATAATATCAGACAAAACTTGCGCTGTAATTTATAGATCTACAAGTCACTCTTTCTCTGTATCTTGAAGATTTTAGTAGTTGGAGAAAAAGCCCACGAACCAATATTATTCCCATCATGTATCTTGATGATTGCCATCTTCGTGGAGATAATACTGCCAATACCCTGGTTTCTCACTTTCCTCACTTCTCTTCCTCCAATTTTATCCTTCTACTATTCTAAGCTTCCACTCCCTTTTTTATTCTGAATCCAGTAATCATTCGACTCTACTGGGACTTCTAACTCAGTGACCATTTTACCTTTTTGCTATTCTTCATCTCCTTCCTTTCACTCAATTTTCTCATCTACCCATAAAACAGTTCTTATGTTTTCCTTCTTTCATCTCTTGTGCTACCCCTGACTCCTCTGGAATAAACAGGCATAGGAAAACCCCAACTCAGCTCTTGGTACTACTGCAAGCTGAACACCGGAATATGTAACTATGCTGAGTGGTGTTACTCTAAATTCTTTATTGAAATTCTTAAGTGGATCCTACACAAGACCTATCAAACCTAGTACATGTTCCAAGTTAATGCACTCTCACACTCTCCCAAACGACTTTCATATCCTTTCCTCTTTCTTCAAACCTCTAATATCTCTCCCTCATCACTCCCAAAGCAATCAGAAGAACTACAAATTCCACCAATTTATGGGAATCCGTACTCAAATGCACTCCCTTTCCGTCTGTTAAAATGGATACACTGAGATCAGGCATGGCTCACATCTATAAACCTAGAACTTTGGGAGGCCAAGGGGGAAGATCACTTAAGGTCAGGAGTTCAATTCCAGCCTGAACTCTACTGAAAAAAAAAAAAAGTAAAATTAGCCAGGCATGGTGGTGTGCACTCATAGCCCCAGCTATCTGAGGGCTGAGGCAGCAGGATTGTTTGAGCACAGAAGTTTGAGGCTGTGAGCTAGGCTGAAGCCATGACACTGTAAGCCCAGGCAACAGAACAAGATTCTGTCTCCAAAAAAAAAGGATAAACTGTTGGGCTACACTAGAGTGATGATGGCCCTTCCCTTTCATGTAATAAAACATATCACCAGTGAAACCCCTCATTCTCTTACCATTTTTCCTATTCCACAAGATCACTGTCACTAGCTTAAAACATAATATCATGAATGCCATCTCCATATACAACAAAATACCACAAATTTTTGGTCTCCTCTTCCTTTCCAGCTACTATAAGATTGCTCTGCAGCAACCCACTGCAACCCATTAGGGCAAATTCCCTATACCCACTTCTTTGCAATCATTCTGTGAAGTCCAGTTTTTCACATACCATTACACTGAAATCTTTCTTGCCAAGGTCACCGATACTCTCCAACTGCCAAAGTTTGTACCTTATTCAACTTATTAGTATCATCTGACAAAGGTGACCAATCCTTCTAGAAACACTTCCTTTAAACTGACTAGAAAATTTTGCCCCATAATTTTCTTTGTTGATTCCTTCTCGTTTTTCTGATCTTGGAAGGTCCCAGGGTTTTTCATCTGTGCTTACTCTTTACGTGAACCCATCTATTTTAAATAATTTATGCTCGTGATTACAAAAATATTGCTCTAGCCCCAACCACTACTGTAAACTTATATAACCCCATTCCACACGCTCCTTCTTTATACTGAGTATGAGTAAATAGCATCTCAATTATCAGATTCAGTGCCATCTCTTTGAACTTGTTACCACCCCGCTACCTTCCTAGCTTATTCCACTCTGTCAACACTGAACCCTGCTATTCTTTGAACATATCTGGGCCTCTGTACTTGCTATTGTCTCTACTTGGAAGTCCTTTCTCTTTGATAACCACATAAATGGTTCCCTTAGTTCCTCTGGGTCTCTACCCAACTATTACTTATCTCTTACCACATTATATGAAACAGTACTACCACTCTCCTTCCTACCACATTTTTCTTCAGAGCACTCACCACTATTTATAATATGTCATTTATTTATTTCCAATCTCTTTCCGCAGTAGACTGTTAGATGCATGAGACTGGGACTTTGTTGAAATTGTACACTACTGTATAACAGACAACTAGAGTCTGATACAGGATGGGATATTTTAAAATTTAATGCAAACACCAAAAGTTTTACTCAGATAAATAATGCAACTGTTACCAAATAAAAATTATTCTTTCCCATGCAAATATATGAGCAAGACAATGAAAATATCTTCCAGGAAAACAAAAACTAACTCGAGGGAAATGTATCTCATCTCTTAACCGCAGCATAAATCAGACTATAACTAAGACTTCAAAGATGGAATTTGTAACTGTATGATCATTTCCATTCTTCCATGAAATTCAAATTTTAAGAAAAGACCATCATTATTAAAAGTTATTTTTAAAGTAAGAAAACCCTTCACTCAGAGGAAGGTTCTTCACTCTATAATACAAATATAACACAAGAAGGATAATAAGCATTTCCACATTCCATGTTTTTCCAATATTTCTATGCTGGCTTTCATGAGAAACATCTGTCTCTTCAGATACTATGAAAAGCAAAAGCTGCACTTGGTTAATTAAAAACAAAGTTATACTTTAGTAATGAAAAAAATAAGTTTTAAAAAGACAGTCATATTTTTAACATAGGACCTTAAAAACACATTAATCCTCTGTACAAAATGTAGTAGACTCTAAACAAAATCACTGTTCTTTAACATTAAAGAACAATACTGAATATAAATAAATGTAATTAAATATAAAATTTTACTTTTATGAAATATAAATTTAAAATCTTGAAATGCTGAGTGCAGTATCATGTCAAATACGAAAAGACATAGACTTATACAGGTCAAAATTCATACTCTGTAATCATAAAAGTAATACAATCAAATATGATTAACATAACAATATAAAAGTGTGCAGCACTATCAAATAATTTTTTATTAACCATCAGATTTTCTATTACTACTTAGGAAAAAAATTTTGTTTTCTGAAACTTAAGACTTTAGATCCTTCTCAACTATCCAAAAGCATCATCTTTACATGATTAAATGTAATTTTTTTTGCATTCATACTTTCTCATCAGCTGAATATGAAAAAATGTGTTGTCAAAGATGTTTGAAGTGGTTCTATAAAAATGATTCCCTAATGAGCAGAAGCCAAGCACCAGCTGTAATTAATTTACCCAAAAATTTACCTTATAAACCTGATGGAATGCTAGAGGAGAGAAAACATAGCTTTCAAAGAACAAAACACAAAGGAATTAAAAAACCCTTATCTATTATCATAATTATCAACCTTACTAAGAACTACAAAAGAAACGAAGACATCATTACTTCCCACAGAAGTCTAACCTTTCATTAACTAAGAAAGATTTACTCACCGCCCATGTTTTAGTCAACCTGAAAATTGGGGCACTCTGTAGGCCAGAAACCACTGCCATAAGTGCATGAAGGTTATTCAGCTCATATAATTTCTGAAGATTTAAGAAAATGGGGGAGAAAGATGAAAAATAAACAACATGAACACAAGAAAAATATAGATTAATAAGTACAATCTAGGTAACTGGTAGTGTTTTGGTATTTATTAGGCTCATTGTTGAGCTATGTCTTTATTTTCATTTTTAATTTTTTTTTAAGAAGAGTTTCACTGTATTGCTCAGGCTGAGATGCAGTGGCATCTTCATAGCTTACTACTACCTCAAATTATGGGCTGAAAGGATCCTCTCACCTTAGCACCCTAAGTATCTGGGACTGAGGGTATACATTTTCTCTCTTTTTTTGTAGAGACAGGGTCTCACTATGCTGCCCAAGCTGGTCTCAAACTCCTGATCTCAAGTGATCCTCCCACCTCAGCCTCCTTCTGAAGTGCTAAGATAACAGGCGTGAGCCATCATGCCTAGCCAGAAATCTGTCTTTTGACTACCCACTATGTTACAGTAAGTTGTTTTGGGCCCACAACAGAACTGTGTTCTCTACCTTGCCATTATCTGCACTCTCCGGGAATAAATACCAGTTATTTATCTAGTCAAAGTTGGCAGAAAGATATGACAAAAATAATGGAGTAAAAGTAATATTTGAGAGAGAACAGCAGAGAATTTTATTGAATTATGGAAAGACACTAATTCCTAGAAAAAAAGAAGCTCAAGGAATCCCAAGAAGAGTAAATATAAAGAAATTCAAACTTAGAAAAAAAAAAGATATAGAAAAGTACAGAATACGAAGGACTAAAAACAATCTTAAGGGAGAAAGGAGAGGAAGGAAAGCGCGAGGACCATCCGCCACCACCAGCGCAGCCCTGCAGGAGCCGCGAGGAGCCCCGGGCCGCCGCCCCCTCCCTCCTTCCCGCCGATGGTCGTCCGCGTCCTCCGACCTGTTCCAACAATTATTTAAAACATGGTGGGTTACTATGATGTTTCAGGCCTGCAGAGACATGCTTCAGCCGAGGATATTAAAAAGGCGTACGGAAAACTGGCACTAAAGTGGCACCCAGATAAAAACCCTGAGAATAAAGAAGAAGCAGAGAGAAAATTCAAACAAGTAGCTGAGGCGTATGAGGTGTTGCCAGATCCTAAAAAAGCGGGACATCTATGACAAATATGGCAAAGAAGGATTAAACGGTGGAGGAGGTGGAAGTCATTTGGACAATCCATTTGATTATGGCTTCACATTCCGTAAGCCCGAGGATGTCTTCAGGGAATTTTTTGGTGGAAGGGACCCCTTTAGATTTGACTTCTTTGAAGACCCATTTGAGGACTTTATTGGGAATCAGAGGGGTCTCCGAGGAAGCAGAAACCGAGGAACAGGGTCGTTTTTCTCTGGCTTCAGTGGATTTCCACCTTTTGGAAGTGGATTTTCTTCTTTTAATACAGGATTTTCTGTGGGATTTCCTGCAGGATTTTCTTCATTCGGGTCGCTAGATCACGGGGGTATCATTTCATTCTCTTCCACATCATTTGGTGGTAGTGGGATGGGCAACTTCAAGTCTGTATCGACTTCTACAAAAATAGTTAATGGTAGAAAGAGCACTACAAAGAGAATTGTGGAGAATGGTCAAGAAAGAGTGGAAGTTGAGGAAGACGGGCAGCTCAAGACCCTGACAATACATGGTAAGGAGCAGCTGCGCTTGGATAACAAGTGACTCAACGCACGCGTTTAACAGAAATGTTAACTGTAACAAGTACCATTTGAGGATTAACAGGAACTTTTTTTGAAGATTTCAAACGAACTCGACTTTCAGTATCACTGTACCTAATCTGAGTATTTATAAACAGCTCATTGAAGCCATATTTGTCACAGACTTTTGAGTTTATTGTTGGGACCACATAATAGGATCATTTATTTGTCTTTAAAATTGTTGTAAATTTCTGTATGCACTTTGCTTTTTTATTAAACGTACTCCAGGTGAGCCCCGACTCCTCAGTAGTGGTAGAACAGTGTGCACTAACACCAGCATGGACCTGCTTTTCCATTGTGTCTGAAACGTGAGCCACGTAGCGTCAGCCTGCTGTGAAGTTAGCACCGCAGGATGAACCTTCTACAGAAATAATTTCAGTTTTTTTCAGTATTTAGTAGTGAAAGATATTAACACATTAATGGTAAAACATTTCTGGTTTACTATAAGGATGTTTCCTAGCTGTGCATGAATGCTGGCATCTTAGTAAGTTTTGACAGTTGTTTAAATATGTAATGTTAAGCTTAGGTTTAAAAAGTAAAGCTGGTATACTGGGTCTTTGTCATTTGCTTTAAAAAAAGAAAAATAAATGCGAATGTCTTTGGTGCATTCTTTCCTGAAAAAAACAAAAAAAAAACAAATCTTAAAAGCAAAATGAAATAAATAGCTTAATAGCACCAAGGAAGCTTGAATACTGTGGAACAGTATCTGTAGCTAAGGAAAAAAAAAAATCTATCAGTTTGGCAGCTCCTGTGGCTCAGTAAGTAGGGTGCTGGCCACATATGCCGAGGGTGGCAGGTTTGAACCCGGCCCCAGCCAAACTGCAACAAAAAATAGCTGGGCGTTGTGGCGGACACCTGTAGTCCCAGCTACTCAGGAGGCTGAGGCAAGAGAATTGCCTAAACCCAGGACTTGGAGGTTGCTATGAGCTGTCATGCCATGGCACTCTACCGAGGGCAATAGTAAAACTCTGTCTCTAAAAAAATAATCTATTTTTTGATTACAAAGGTGACATAAAATGCTTCCAGAGAAAGTAAGATAAAGGAAGCTTTAAAAAAGAAAGATATTTTTAAAAATGGTACTAGAATAATTATTCATATGGAAAAATAGGAAATAGAATCCATAATTCACATTATATATAAAATTTTATTCCAGGTGAATTAATACTCAAGTACCAAAAATCAAAACTATAAAATGTTTAAAGAATAATATAAGGGTATGGTAAGATTCCTTAAATGAGATATTATTAAATTAAATAAATATTAGCTAATTGGTATGGTCTGACTGTTGCATGCCCCCCAAATTCTTATTTTAAGACCTAATCCTCGATGTGAGAATGGTAGGAGGTGGAGTCTTTAACTCTGTCCTCATGATTCAGATTAGTGTCCTTATAAAAGAGGCTGCAGAGAGCTGCCTGGCCCCTTGCACCCTGCAAGGGCGCAGCAAGACGGTGTCATCTATGAGGAAAGGGCCCTCAAAAAACACTGACTCTGCTGGCACCTTGATTTTGGACCTGATCTTCATAGTTCCGCAGAACCATGAGAAGTAAATGTTTCTTGTTGACAGATATAAGCAATCCAGTGTATGGTGTTTTTGTTATAGTAGCCCAAACAGACTAAGGCAAAATTAAAGGCGAATAAATTTGCCTTCTAAAATTAAGAATATCTATATCAAAAGGTTAACAGGAAAAAAGCAATTAACAATAGGAAGATCATGCGAAACATATGAGAACTGGCTAGAATCTAGAATTCTATAAATAAATCCAATCAAAATCAATAAAAGACCAACACTAAAATAGGAAATTGCTGAAAGTCTTGAACAGACCTTTGAGGGGAGAAAAACCTAAGTGGACAACACAGAAAAAAATGTTAATTCCTATTAGATTCAATGAAAGTCAATTCAAACTAAAATGACATGTATTTCACACCTAACAGAGTTGGCAACAATGAAAAATTCTGACAGTATCAAGTGGTGACGAGGATGTGGAACAATAGGCACCTTCAAGTATTGCTAGTGATGGCGTGTATTAGTACCACCAGTTGGGAAAACAAAGAGAAATGAGCAGGAATTTAACTGCTAGTATGAACTCAGTATTTTTAGAGCTTCAACCCTCACACAAACACCAAGAGATTCATACAAGAATGCTTATAGCAGCAATGTTTATAGTAGCAAAAATTTGGAAGTGATCCAAATTACAGTATATTCAATAATTTGTGGTATAGGCAAACAACAGTATATGCTACAACAGATACTCTCAAAACCATTAGGTAACACTGCTGAGAAAAAAAAAATAAAGCTATAAAAGTAAATACAGAATTCAATTTAAACCAAATCCCAAAGCATACATTTATAAAAACATATTATTCAGAAACACACATATATAGTAAAACTATAAAAAGAAAAACAAACATAAAAATTCAGGCCCATGATTCCCTTCATAGAGGGGAAGGGGACTGCATCTGAAGAAGCATGTGAGTGGGCGGTGAGGACCTGAGTAGGCACCTTATCATTCCTTTGATACATTAAATATTTTTATGAATATTTTTGTAGCCATGTGATGATAATTTTATGTGTCAATCTGGCTAGATGACAGTACCAGATATTTAATCAAATACTTAACTACATATAAAGATATTTTGTACATGTGCTTAACATCTACCACCAGTTGACTTTAAGTCTAAGAGAAAACACTTGATAATATGAGTGGCCCTCACTCAATGAGCTGAAAGGCCTTAATAGTGAAAACTGAAAAAGAAAAGTAGAAATTCTGCTTCAAAACTACCCACTAAATTCTGCCTGGGTTTCCAATCTATTGGCCTGCCCCACAAATTTCAGACTTGCTGGCCCCTACAATCAAGTGAGACAATTTCTATCTATTCATACATCATTTTCTATTTAAATCTGTTTATACACATTTATATAGAATGCTATGGTTCTGTCTCTCTGGAGAGCACTGACTGATATACTTTACTCAAGGAACACCCAGGTGTGCCGGTTTTATAACTAACTGAATATAAAAGACAGATATTCAAAATAGAGGGATTAAAGAGACAGCCATTATAATAATAATTATATTGTTTATATTTGTATTATATTATATTTATAATTGCAATTTATAATATATATTTATAATTATAAAAATAATTATAAATTTAGGGGTTATAATGAAAGCAAGTGCTACCAAAACTAAGAGTCTGACCTGATTAAATGATTGTTTAGTGAGAAGGACAACGGTAGGTTTGATGGGCAAAATTTGATGATTTTGAGTGAAACATACAAGTTAAATTTTGTTAAATAACTAACAAAACCAGAAACAATAACAAATTCAGAATCTATAAAGAAGATTCATTAACTTCTATTAGCTAAAAACCAATATTTATTAATATAGCACTATGAATGCTTTTTAAAATTTTATGACACTTTTGCAAAATATAAAATTTATAGAAGGCTAGCTCTGCCACCTAGTGCCACAGAATTTGTTAGAATTGTTCCTGTGTGTTCAAGGAAAATATTGAAAAGTTATGACTTACGATAAATATAAACATGGTATCCTCATTTTAGTCTATTGTTTTTCATTCATAGGTAAGATTAGGTTACACCCACGTATTCATTACAATAATAATGAAGACTGGGGGCTGGGCGCCATGGCTTACTCCTGTAATTCCAGCATTCTGGGAAGCCATGGCGGGTGGACTGCCCGAGCTCACAGGTTCGAGATCAGCCTGAGCCAGAGAAAGACCTCATCTCTAAAGATAGCCAGGTGTTGTGGTGGGTGCCTGTAATCCCAGATACTTGGGAGGCTGAAGCAAAAGAATTGCTTGAGCCCTAGAGTTTGAGGTTGCTGTAAGCAAGGGCGACAAAGTGAGACTCTGTCTCCAGAAAAAAAAAAAAATTGGAGCATGAATGTGGCCATAATTACCATACTTCTTAGTGAAGGAAACCACAAATATTTCACCCCAAAATATACTTCTTTGACATATTTTGAGACGGCTATTCAGAGGGCCTGCAGATAGAAATAGCCCTGCAAAGTTGCCTTTTGTGGAGGATATCTGCATCTGTACAGAAAATCTACATCGGCAAATTTAACAGTCAGGCTTTCTCTAAGGTGCTCCTTTGTCAGAATCTAGGAAAGATGAAGTCAACTACAGGCTACCCATCCACACTTTCTGAGGGGAGCTCTGAGATTACCTGAGGTGCCTTCACCTGCCTAATAGAACAGCCTTTGCTTGACATGCTTTCACTTAACCCTAGATGGCTTTCTTCCATGACTTACAGAATATAGACATCATACTTTTTTTTTATTTTTGGGAACACAGTCTCACTTTGTCACCCTTGATAGAGTGCCGTGGTGTCACAGCTCACAGCAACTTCAAACTCTTGGGCTTAAGTGATTCTCTTGCCTCAGCCTCACGAGTACCTGGGACTACCGGCGCTTGCCACAACACCTGGCTATTTTTAGAGACGGGGGTCTCGCTCTTGCTCAGGCTGGTCTCAAACCTGTGAGCTCAGGCAAAATCCACCCACCCTGGCCTGCCAGAGTGTTACGATTACAGGCGTGACCCACTGCATTAGGCCTAGACATCATACTTTACATATAATTCAGCTACTCAGAGAGAGGGAGGAAGGATATAAAAGAAAAGGAAGGAAAACAGAAAGAATATAGAAAAAGGTAAAGAAACCAGGCATCCAGTTTTAAAAATTAACTTACATTGATTAATAGGCCTTATTTTTCCAGTACTAATAAATAGTAAATAAAGTAACACAGGCAAATATTCACTTACAAAGAATGAATGGCTGAACTCAAAAATGAAAACACAAGTGTTTCTTACCTTAGCAGTTTTAATATAGTGGCTCAAAACTTCTGCTCTGATTTTTAATGTTTGAGCATGAAGAATCTCTCTAACAACCCAAAAGCTTACCTGCAAATAAAAATTTTAAATAAACATCACTATGATTATTAATTTGTAAAAGTTAATATAAATTTTTAGGGGAAAGACCCTTCTAAGAGGATGCAATACAACCACAGTGAGGCAACACAGGCACTACACAAACGCAAATGTTTTTTAGCTATACTTCATTAAACCATTTTGGCAGAGTTAGACAAGCTCTAAAGTCAAATAGTGTAAGAGATGCTACTTATAGAATTTTTTTTGTGATTGTGTAATCCTTCATCACTCATTTATTTATATTGAGCAGAATCAGTGAAAGATTCCAAGTATGGTTTTCTTGGTGTAAATAAAACAAAATATCATAAAGAAGAAAATACAGGGCGGCGCCTGTGGCTCAGTGAGTAGGGCGCTGGCCCCATATGCCGAGGGTGGCGGGTTCAAACCCAAACACGGCCAAACTGCAACAAAAAAATAGCCGGGCGTTGTGGCGGGCGCCTGTAGTCCCAGCTACTCGGGAGGCTGAGGCAAGAGAATCGCATAAGCCGAAGAGTTAGAGGTTGCTGCCACGGCACTCTACCGAGGGCGGTACAGTAAGACTCTGTCTCTACAAAAAAAAAAAATAAGAAAATACATACCTAATTTAGCATTCTAAAATTAAGACTACACTGCAAAAATGTTGTAATGCTTTCAAATCCAATGAAACCATATTCTTGGTTTCTTTAAAAAACATTAAAACCTCATTTACAACTAGATCTATAACATAAGTAAAATGCTCTACTCTGATGAAAACAGTTTACTTATCATATGTACATATATAACGTATACAAAATACATTAAAATTCATGTACCAAAACAAATAAAAAATAAAAAAAATCATTTACTGTGAAAATAAAGTCAAAGCACTATAAGTTGGCTCAAACTTACACAAATCTAAAATCAGGATGTGGTTACGAACCTTTATATTTGCTTCATTTTTCTTCATTTGTAATGAGAAATGTTTCAGATTTTACTTGCAATTTTCATCTATGAAAATTGTCCACGCATTAAATATTTTAATATGTACTATAAATACATATACTGTATTTATTTTATAAAGTCATCTCAATATTTGTTACATTGGGCTACTCGTGGCAATAATTCTCTCCAAATCTAGTAAGGTTTACTTCCAAAATAGATCAAAAGTTATACTATAGATATTTTAACAATAATCTTTGCATGTATCAACAATGAATTTAAATATAAACTGCATGATCACTGACTTAATTAAATTTAAAATCAGACAAATGTGACGACAAATAGAATGGTCATTTTTATTTATTTGTTAGAGACGGAATTTTACTATGCTGCCCAGGCTAGTCTGGGCTCAAGCCATCCTCCTGCCTCAGCTTCCTGAGCATCAGGGACTACAGACACATGCCACCACACATGGCTAAGACAAATACTAGGGTGATTTTAAAACACAAATTCTTTGTCACTCCTTTTGTCAAAAGCTAGGGTGTATGTCATCCCTCATGGAATCTGGGCAGGCTTGTGACTGCTGTGATGAACAGAGTATTATTAGAGAAAATGATGTCGACTTCCAGGACGGGGTCACAGAGGACCATGAAGCCTCTGCTCAAACTTTCTCTCTGGGAACCCTAGCTAACATGTAAAATGTCCACCATCCTGAAACCACCATGCTGGACAAGATAAGCACAGTTGCACCCCAATCAACAGTCATAGTTAAAGCTAACCATACCTGACAGTACTGACCCAGAATAACCAACGTTAAGACATAATTTAATAAAATTACTGAATACAAGAAAAATCTTTTGGCCATTTAAACAAAAAGAAAAAACGATGTTCAAAGGAAAGAAAATGTAAGTATCATCAGACTTTTCAAAAGCAACATTTTATACCAGAAAAAAAATAGAGCAACATATCAAAGATAATCAAGGAAAGAAAATATGAGCAAGGATTTTTTTATCCTATAAAAGTGAAGAACACAGGCAACCTTGGCAACAGGTCAGAACTCTGGAATTGGCTCGGCACCTGTACCTCAGTGAGTAGGGCCCCGGCCACATACACCAAAGGTGGCAGGTTCAAGCCTGGCCCAGGCCTGCTAAACAATGACAACTGCAACCAAAAAATAGCTGGGCATTGTGGTGGGCGCCTGTAGTCCCAGCTACTTGGGAGGCTGAGGCAAGAGAATTGCTTGAGGCCAAGACTTTGAGGTTGCTGTGAGCTGTGATGCCACAGCACTCTACCCAAGAGGACACCTTGAGACTCTGTCTCAAAAAAAAAAAATTGCAAAGACCAAACTACAGCATTAGGTATTCAAATTTAGTTGATAAAGCTATAAAAAGAAAGAAAGAAGTGAGTGAGTAAATAAAGAAGTGAGTACTGTAAAAGTCGGGACAGTGGTTACTCATGAAGGAAGAAGAGTGAACAGGATGAGGTACATGGAGGAGGCTCCTAGGAGTGTTGGCAAATTTTTAACTCTGACCTGGGTGGTGACTACACAGATATTTACATGGCAATAATTCATTAAATCATACATTTGTTTTATTATGTTATGTATTCATATTTTATCACATAATTAGTTTAAAGCAAGTAAGAAACAGGAAAATTGGAAAAATGACTAGGGATATTTGGAAATAGCAGAACTAAAAATGAAAAAAATGTGAAATTAAAGCTAAGAAGATTCTGGACTTCTATTATGCAAAATGGTGACTACAAATTAAAATTACTAAGAGTAGATTTTAAATATTCTAGATGATAATTAGCTTAATTAGATGTTAATCATTCAACGATATATACATTTATCAAAAATCATCTACATTTTGTACATTCTACACAAAAACAATTTGTACATTCTACACAAAAACAATTTGTCATTTTTCAACTATAAATGATAACTAAGAAGTGCTAGAATCCACAAAGGAAGTGATCTTATTTTTTTGTTCACTGATATCTTCCAACCATCTAGAACAGTGCCCAGGTCATGGTAGGAGTTTAATAAATATCGATCAAAGATGAAAGCTAAGTCATTTTATGCCAATTAGATTGGAAAGTTTGATGACAGCAGGTGTCAATAAGGATATGTGGTTAATTCCTATAAAACTCTTCTAACTCTGCTGATGGAAAAGCAAACTGGTATGACCATTCTGGGACCAAATGACAAATGACAAATTACTGTTTTGCAATAGTTTAACAACCTTATACTCTGTGTCTTAAATTTTACATTTAGGCACATATTTTTCAAACATCGAAAATCATACAATGTTTTGGTTTCTTTTCTTTTCTTCTCTTTTTTCTTTAAACAGCATCTCACTCCTTACTGCAGCCTTGGACTCCTGGGCTCCAGTGATCTTCCTGCTCAGCCTCCTGAGTACATGGGACTACTGCACACACCCCCACATGCAGTTGTATTTTTTTTTTTTTTCTGTAGAGATAGGGTCTCGCTATTTTACCCTAGCTAGTCTCAAACTCCTGGCCTAAAGCTATTCTCCTGCCTGGGCCTCCAAAGCGCTGGGATCACAGTGTTAGCCCAGTGTTTTGAAAACCATCACAGTGTTTTTCACTCCTTTTATGATATCAATTTAGTGATATTATTTTTTCAACTGCTTTTTTTCACACAAAAGATCAAAGTATATACCATTTACTTTAAGTAAATATTATTTCAGAAAAAAATTTGTTTTCATCTGTGTTGAGTTGCATTGTAAAATATTCAAGCTTACTGTGGGTCACAGTCAAACAAGTTTGAAAGCTGCCACTTTGAAAGGAGCCACTGCACATGTGCAGCGAAAGACTCTTAGAATATTCATGGCAACATTATTCCTTTTTTTTTTTTTAATTTAAATTTTATTGTTTGGGATTCATTGAGGGTACAAAGAATTAGGTTACAATGATCGCGGTTGCTAAGTAAAGTCCCTCTTATAATTGTGTCCTGTCTCCAAGAGGCGTGTCACACACTGTAACCCCCAACCCCCTCCCACCTCCCCTCTCCCCAATCACTCATTCCCTTGTATTAGATCATCTATCATCTTCTTATTAGAATTGAGTACACTGGATTCTTGCTTCTCCATTCTTTTGATGCATTACTAAGAAGAATGTGTTCCACCTCCATCCAAGTTAATACAAAAGATGCAGTCTCCATCTTTTTAAATGGCTGAATAGTATTCCATGGTATACAAATACCACAGCTTGTTAATCCATTCCTGGATTGGTGGGCATTCAGGTTGTTACCAATTGTTTTGGTGATTGTAAATTGAGCTGTGATAAATAATCTAGTGCAAAAGTCCTTATGATAAAAGGATTTTTTTTCTTCTGGGTAGATGCCCAGTAATGGGACTACATGATCAAATGGGAGGTCTAATTTGAGTTCTTTGAGGATTCTCCATGCTTCAAACTAATACAGCCTTTTTGGAAGGATGTATGGGAGAATTCTGCCATATTCTGCCATAACATTATTCTTAATAGCAAAAACTTAGGAACTAACTATACCTCATATGCCATAACATTATTCTTAATAGCAAAAACTTAGGAACTAACTATACCTCATATGTCCACCCTCAAAAGAATGATAAAATCATTCTGATACATTCATGCAATGAAATCCCAGAGATCAGTGAAAATCAATGCACTAGAGCTACATGCATCACCCTGGACATATCAGATAAGCACACCTGACAAAAAAGCCACAAAAGAATGTACATTACATAGTGATCTATATTGTAAAGATGAAAAGAAGCATGGTTATGCAACATGTTTATAAAAATGAATATTCCCATGCAAGGATAGAAATTATTTCTTGTAAATCTATAAAAGAATTAAGGAAGAGTTAAAATAAAACTAGAAAAAAGAAAAAAGGAAAAGAAAAACACAAACACTTTTAGATAATGGTTATGAACTAAGTGAAGGCAGAGGGAAGGGTATATAAAACACTTCAACAGTTTTAGTAAATCCTTAGCTGTTGACTTGAGAGTCATTTATTATTATGTTTCTTAACCTATATTAGGTTAATCATATGAATTTTCCATTTTTGCAGAATAAAAATGGTTTAACATCAGCAATTTCATTTAATTCAAACACTTAACATATTGATTGAAATGTATGAAATATTTCATAAAGTAAATCCTAGAAAACATTTATTTGTAGTACATATATATATATTTTTTTTACTTATTTTTTTTGAGACAGAGTCTCACTTTGTTGCCATTAGTAGAATGCCATGGCCTCATAGCTCACAGCAACCTCAAACTCTTAGGCCTCAGCCTCCCAAGTTGCTGGGACTACAGGTACCCTCCACCATGCATGTCTATTTTTAGAGATGGGGTCTCACTCTTCCTCAGGCTGGTCTCAAACTTGTGAGCTCAAGCAATCCACCTGCCTCGGCCTCCCATAGTGCTAGGATTACAGGCATGAGCCACCATGCTTGATCTGTAGGATATTTTTAACTGTAGCTGCTTTATTCAGGGTTTTATAATCACATGGAAGATGTTACGAAGACCTTATATTTGCAGCCCAAAATATGTTAAGCTTCAAAGACAGTTTCTTAACTTTTGAATATAGGAACTTCAAATGCATACTGAACTAAACAAAGGATAATAATAAAGTCCCATACACATGAACTACCCTCAAGTTTTTTCTCCTCCATCCTCATCCTACCCTCCAATGCCCCAGTAATACTGTAAAGCAAATCACAGAAAATATATAATTGCATCTATAAATATTTTTGAAAATAAGTCCTTCTTAATAAACATAACCCTAAAATTCCTAAAAACATTAATTTCTTAACATTATCATATATCCAGTCAAATTTCCAATTATCTAACGGTAGCATTTAAAAGAAACTTAGTGGAAGAAGCCCAAGTACCCATCGACCCATGAATGGATCAATAAAGATGGAGACTTTACCTCGTTCATGTTTACATGGATGGAGCTAGAACATATTCTTCTTAGCAAGGTATTTCAAGAATGGAAGAAAAAGTATCCAATATGAAAGCTATAAATTATAGCCCAAGAACAAGGGGAAAAAGGAGAGGAAGGGGCGGGGGAAGATGGGTGGAGGGAGGGTAATTGGTGGGAACACACCTACGGTGCATTTTACAAGGATACATGTTAAATTTACTAAGTGTAGAGTATAAGTGCCTGAACACAATAACTAAGAAAATGCGGTGAAGGCTATGTTAGCCAGTTTGATGAAAATATTTCAAATGGTATATAAACCCAGCACATTGTACCCCATGATTGCATTAATGTATACAGCTACGATTTAATAAAAAAATAATAATAAAATGAAAGAAACTTAGCAATTCTCTCCCCAATTACAAAAAAAAAAAAAATCAGGAAGCCACTGACCAGAAAGAATACTTAGAGAAATATGTAAGAGAGTGATTTTTAAAATTATAACACAGACAAGTGACAAGTGGTTATACAGTCATTAATACTACTTCCAAAGTGATTTTATGGTATAGGAACATATAAGTATATGGTGTGTTAACACAATAAGGCTATAAATTATATGTACAATATAATTTCTATTAGGTTAAGATAAAAAGAATGAATGTGTATATGGTGAAATGTTAACAAGTCCATCTATACATGATTTTTACCCCTGCTTTTTATACATTTCTAATTTTTCTTCAAATTTCCTGGAATAAATATTATTTTTTAAGAAACAAGGGCTCACCATGTTGCCCCGGCTGGACTCAAACTCCTGGGATCGAGCAATCTTCTTACCTTAGCCTCCCAAGTAGCTTGAACTATAGTCTTGCACCACCACACCCAGTCATGCTATTATTTTGATAACCCTTTAAAAAGCATAGTTTTTAAAGAGATTTGAGGGAGCTCCATCTCTGGTAATGGTGGAGTGTCTTGTATCTTTAGGAGTGCTCATCTGGCTGTAATTATAAAATATTATAAATCAACCATTGAGGCTCGGTGCCCGTAACACAGTGGTTACAGCACCAGCCATATACATCGAGGGTGGCAGGTTTGACCCCAGCCCAGGCCTGCTAAACAACAATGATAACTGCAACAAACGGGTGTTGTGGCAGGTGCCTGTAGTCCCAGCTACTTGGGAGGCAGAGGCAAGAGAATCGCTTAAGCCCAAGAGTTTGAGTTTGCTGTGAGCTGTGAGAATTTGAGGTTGCTGTGAGCTGTGATGCCAAAGCACTCTACTGAGGGCGATATAGTGAGACTCTGTCCCAAAAAATAAAACAAAAACCATTGAAAAGCATAAGAAAAGGGCCAAAAGCTGACAGAAAGTGAAGAACTTATCCTTGAAAGAAGAAAACTGAACTAGGTGAGATTTATATTTATAGAGTAGTTATTGATGCTTTAAGGTACCTAAAATGCAAGTAAAAGGCCACAATCTTAACAGCTCAAAGAGCCAGAGGACAGAGTTCAGTCTGTCACACTGGTCAGGAAGTGATGGGGAAATTTCTGGAAAGGAGAGAGAGACAAAACATTCCACAAAATCCATATATAAACTCCACCCAACTCTCTAGTTGATCTTGGACCGTGGCATACGAGCAAGGGAAACAACAAGAATGCCAACCAAAAACAAAACCTGGAAGGATAAAAGAAATGATCTTTTCTGAAGTATTGAGTCCAGCCAAGTTAACTGCTGGCCTAAATAAAAATTAATACTCATAAAAAAAAGATAACAAAATCCAGAAACTCTGTTAACATGACTATATAATTGAAAAAAATCACCAGACATACAAAGAAACAGAAGTAGGTGCCTGGGAGTTTAGAGAAAAAGCATTCTATAAAAACAGACCCCCAAGGTAGCTCTTCTGTTGGAATTAGAGACAACTGAATACAATGCAGGATCCAAAACGGTATCCTGGAACAACAGAAAGGATATTAGTGGGAAACCTACAGAAAGGATATTAGTGGGAAACCTGCAGAAATACGAATAACATTCTTAATTTAGTTAAGAGTACTGTACCAATGTTAGTTTTCTGTTCTAGTAAGCATGAAATAGTGATGGGAGATGCTGACGATGAATATATGAAAACTATCTGAATTATTTTCATATTTTTTCCTAAGTTTAAATTAAAAGGCAGAGATAGCCAGATTAGATTTAAAAAGGTAGACCCAAGTATATACTGTCTTCAAGAGAACATAAAGAAGCTAATTTGCCACTTCTGAACTCCTCCAACCCTACTAGAAAGTAAGAGTAATGGAGTAACTGTGTAATAGTTTATTACAGGATCAACAGCAATCTGGGATAAAGATAAAAGGTTTTGGTATACTGTGACTTATTTGACTCTAACAACTTTTTGGCTGATTTAGTATCATAAAATAATGTTTCGTATGACAAAGAAAAAACTTTTACTATGATGATAAATTCTGACCACCTCAGGAAAATATTAAAAACTACTATACAGCTCAACTATCAATTCCTTACAAGACAGGTTTGCCCTATGTTCCTATTAATGGGTTTTATCTAATTTTAAAACACTTTTATGCATTTCCATTTGGGGGAATATAATGAACCAAATAACTTTAGAAATTATTTGCTACAAATCCCTAGAAATGTTGAGTTAAATATAAAAAACTTAAAAAAAAAATTTCTGAGTTGGAAGAAGAAAAGAATTCCCCCAGAGGCCAAAAAAAAGGAATTAAAGGCAAAGCAGTGATTACAAGAGTGGCCTTTATAGTTATCCTTGGATGATTTTCTATCTCAATGACATAGTGCCTTGGGACTTAATACTCCTTTTCAAAAACCAAATACAAGGCCTTGCACCTCTCTTTCTTCTTCCTTTCTAAGGGCTACTAAAGTGAAAAGATGGACTGAAACAATTCACCTATGGGAATAGAGAGATAATATACAAGTTTGTCTGTATTAATTTAAGCTCTAGATGGTCAAGTACAACAAAATAAGTCTTTCATAAGAATTTTTAACCACAGGCCTGCCTTTAACTGATTTGGTGTTTAAATTTTCAATGCAGGGAAATATAGAGATTCCCCAACCAGAACATTTAATAGAAAAAGTAGTTCAATGTCTATGACAGCCCTGGCTACTAGGCAAAATCAAACAAAACACCTTTTAGAACAGTAGATCCTCAATCTAGGCAGCAGCAAAATTTCCACAGATAAAGCTCAAACAATACGTTTTCAACCCAAAGATAAAAACTCATAAGAAAACAAACCGTTGTGAATAAAGATCAGCAGAAACAGAGAAGTAGCACCCCAAGAACCTCAGAAAATAACACATTAACTACAAATAAAATGTTGAAAATTAATCAATTTAAAAAGTAAGAAAAGAACATGACACTAGAATAAAAGCACACACGTTTGAAACAGATAAAAACATATCTGAAGAGAATTAGTAAACTGAAATACAGATCTGAAGAACATATTCAGAATGGAACACAAAGACAGAACATAAGGTTAAGAGACAAATGGAAAGAACACCACATTCCAAAAATTTTTCAATAAGAATTACAGAGATGGGTGGCGCCTGTGGTTCAGTGGGCAGGATGCTGGTCCCATATATCCAGGGTGGCAGGTTCAAAACCGGCCCTGGCCAAACTGCAACAAAAAAATAGCCGGGCGTTATGGCAGGCACCTGTAGTCCCAGCTACTTGGGAGACTGAGGCAAGAGAATCGCCTAAGCCTAGTAGTTGGAGGTTGCTGTGAGCTGTCTAATGCCACAGCACTCTACTGTGGGTGATAAAGTGAAACTCTGTCTCTACATAAAAAAAAAAAAAGAATTACAGAGAAAGGGTGGCACCCATAGCTCAGTGGGTAAGGACGCCGGCCCCATGCACCAGGGCTGGCAGGTTTGAACCCAGCCCAAGCCTGCTAAAACAACAATGATAACTGCAACAACAACAAAAATAGCTGGGCTATTATCACTTAAGCCCAAGAGTCTGAGGTTGCTATGAGCTGTGACACCATAGTACTCTAACCAGAGCAAGGGCTTGAGACTCTGTCTCAAAAAAAAAGAAAAAAAAAGAATTACAGAGAAAAAAATCCAGAGCTCATGCAGAGAGACAGACAAAATTTCTCCAAATATTCAGATTGGTGTGAGAAGTTATACTACTTCGTTTTTTTTTTTTTTTTTAGAGAAAGAGTCTCACTTTATCACCCTTGGTAGAGTACTGTGGTGTCACAGCTCATAGCAACCTCCAACTCCTGGGCCTACGCACTTCTCCTGCCTCAGCATCCCGAGTAGCTGGGACTACAGGTGCCCGCCATAACGCCCAGCTATTTTTGTTGTTGTTGTTGCAGTTTGGCTGGGGCTGTGTTTGAACCCGCCATCCTCGGTATGTGGGGCCAATGCCCTACCCACTGAGCCACAGGCCCAAGTTATACTATTTCTAAATGAAAAAAAAAAAAAAAAGTATTGAGTGGGTGGCACCTGTGGCTCAAAGGAGTAGGGCACTGGTTCCATATACTGGAGGTGGCGGGTTCAAACCCAGCCTCGGCCAAAACTACCAAAAAGAAAAAAATATGTATTGAGGAACTGAATTTCAGAAACTAAGTACCAAAATTTTATAAACAACTCACATGATTAAATCTTCTTGTGAAGGCAACTGCATTTGGTGCAGAACTATATTTTTCTTTTTTATTCCATCCACAACTTGAAAGCTCCTAGAAAATTAAGATGAAAATTAAATTCAAGAAACAGCCCAGTTTTCTCATTGTATTACAGATCGTTAAAGACACTTTGTGCCCTTCCTAGAACCACTTTACTTAATAGGAACATATCTAATAGGATACCAATTCAATTAAGTCACAAAAACAAATGTGATTGGAATATAAAAGAGTAAAATTATTCATCTATAAAATAAAGGTAAACTTATATGCTACAGGCAGAAAATTGGTAGATTCTTCTCCAAAGAGATTTAAATCTCAAAAGGAAAGATCCACGGATAATGAAAGTTGAGCATCCCACAACATATATAGTGAAGATTACGAGCTGTCAAGTTCAATTTAATCTTAGAGTTCATAATCAGCTTTTTAGAATCTGCTTCTTTGAGCTGACAATCAGTGACCCTAGATATAAGACATTCCTTTAAATTATAAATGTAGGCTATAGATTACAGTGCTATTGCCAATATATGTGATGTTGCCACCAATAAAAATCACAGATACTTTCATATCACATTATACTTGGTTCAGATATATCAAAAATATCATTATATGCATCAATACTTCAAATTTATGGTAGTTATTAAACCACCTCTAGATTTTAATATGTTAATAAAAAGTACATATATTGCTATATAATAACTTTTCAAAAAATATTATGCTATATTATTTTAACAGAACTGATTTCCTTTGATTTTAAAGAAGTGTTTCTATTTCATAGGTTATAGTCTGCCAAAGGGGTCCAAGGTCCAAAATAGGATAAAAAAAAACCTCTGCAATCCAACAAAAGCGAGAGAGAGAAACCATACGGAAAAAGAAAAAACTCTGAGGAAATGGAGGTAGGAAACAGAAGAAAATTAAGATAAAGACAAATCCATATCATTATTACTCTCAGATAGATGAGAAAAGATATTGCACCCACCAGGTGAAAACAGGAGGACATAAAAAAGAAATAAAGAACAAAACACAGCTTTTAGAAATGAAAAATGTAGGAGAAATTAAAAAGTCAAAAGAAATTTGTGACAAGGGATTAAAGTTTTTAAACATAAAGCTAAAAATAGGACAGAAATAGTTTTATGTTAATTAAGAGTCCACAAGAGTCAGTATCTGAAGAACAGGAATTTTTAGAGAACAGACAAACTAGTGAAAAGTAATCAAAAAAACAATTCAAGAAAATGTCTCAAAACTTAAAGAAAACACCTACGTGGTGCTCAGTACAATGAATAAAAAGAAAAAAGACTTCAACTTAGGCATAGTAAGTGATCATAAAATGCATCAGAGATTCAAAAACAAAACAAAAAAACATACAGAAAACCAGGAATCCTTAAGGTATCAAATATCTCAAAAGTAGCACTGGAATTAGACAACTGACGCGATGCCTTCAAATTCTCTATTTTCTAAAATTTTTCATCCAACAAAAATATCAATTAAGTATGAAAGTGGACTAGACATTTTTTAGGCATGAGCATCTCAGAGAAATTGCCTTCTATGCACTTAAAAGAGCTAGTAGAATACATGCTCCACCCAAACGCATGCGCAAACTAAGAAAAAAGTAAGACATTCGGTCCAGGAAACTGAGAAACCGATATAGAACAAAAATACTGGCGATCCCCTGATGGACAGTAAAGGGAAAAAGTAAACTCTCTAAGAACAAGAGTTGAGAGAACAGCAAGAGGATAGAGACCCCCTAGAGAGAGAGAGATCTCTGAAGATGAAACCAAATTCCTGAAGTGTCTGAACATAATGGGAAGGGACAGTATACACATTCCCTTGTGGCAGAAAATTAGTGCTAGATACAGAAAAAGCTAAAGTAAATTCTTAGCTAGAGGAAAACAAAAATTAAGTAATCATAGTTTAATTGCAAAGAATAAGTTTATACAAGTGTAGGCAAAGAAGGGGAAGTAAATTGTGTAAATGTAGGGGGAGTGACTAAGAAAATGAAATCATCTTCTATAGAAACAGTCAACACATCATACATAAAATTTTAAATAATCAAGAAAAAAATATTTAGTTATATTATTTGGAAAATGCGCATTAATTCCTCTAAGGAGGAACAGCTAAGAGATTTGGGTGGAAGCTGATAGAGTGGGAGCAACTGGACTAGGGTATTGCTGTGTTTTCTTCTCTTATGGAGGCATTTGACTTCTCAAACATGGTACATGCATATCCTCAATAAAATGTTAAATTAAAATAGATAAAAAGGAATGGATTGAGTTGGGGGAAGACTGAGGAAAAGAGTTATGATGATACCACCATCATCCACGGAAAAGGTAATGTGTCCTTGACTAGGGCTCTGTCAGGAGACATAAAGAGAAGTAAATTCAAAACAGTCTGGAGGCAGGCAGGACTTCATCAAAAAGTGGACTCACTGTAGCCAAAAACGCAGAAGTACTAAGATTCCACGTCTCTAGCTTAAGAAACTGAGATGGGAACTACTGAGGAGACAGGCAAGTGTCATTTCAATACAACATACAAGTGGTAAAGGCTCTAGAGTTATAAATTACCTTTTTAAACCTTAACGTTAGATTGTAACTTTCAAATTTGTAATAACTGAAAGAAAATGAAATGACAGAAGCAATTCCACAGTAAAAAACATTGCTCAGTGCTCAATTTGCCTTGATATATGCTCATTTCACATTATTTCCTCATAAAGAAAATACTTAGTGATAAATACACAAACATATTATACAAAAATGATATTAAAAAACATCAAACTGCCAGGAAACACGTTTGTTCTTTCTAAAATCACAGCATACTTACACAACACCAAGATGCCATGTTTAAGAATAAAATTCCAAAGATTAAACTCATAATTAACACTGAATGTTTTTACTCATTTAATTCCCAATTTTATATTAATACTACAATCTAAATGTCTATCAAATTTAACTTAACAAACCACTCAAAGTAGCTATTTACATAGAATTCCAACTCAATAGAGTAAACCTTCACCCAAAAGGTTATTTTTATTTTGCTGTTGTAACAAATAGTACATTATAAATAATGACTATCCCTGTACCTCTTCTAATATCGCTAATCATTTTCTAAAAATATAGTCCTAGAAGTAAAATCATGAGGTAAAAAATTGTGAACCTTTTCAAGGCTTCTAGTTGTCAAACTGCTCTCCTGAAATATTGAAACCTTTACACCAGTGGTCCTCAAACTATGGCCTGTGGGCCACATGTGGCCCGCCAAAGACATTTATCCGGCCCACCAAGTGTTTTTGCTGCCCTGCCTGTCTTGCTTAGCAGCCGACTTGTCCTGGGCCACAGTGTGCATGTGTGGAATGTGCACCAACTCTCTGACTCTACTCCTTCTTTCTGTCTCTCCCCGCCAGGTGTTTTTGCCGTCCTGCTTAGCAGCCCACCATCCCGGCCTTCAGTGCACAGGTGTGGAATGTGCCCCACACTCTCTGACTCCTCTCCTACTCTCCAACTTCCCTCCTCCTCTCTGTCTCTCGACTTCTTCTCTCAGTCTCTGGTGTAATCGGAGGAGTCATCAGGTTGCCTGTGCAGAGCCTGCTGCTGCCTAAGGACTGAGGTAAGAACAAGTTAGAATTTTTTTTTTTTTTTGAACTTAGGAGGTCTATTTTTTAATTTTGCAGTTAGTAGGGCTTTTTTTGTGTGGTTAAGGAGGGCCTTTTTTTCCTGAAGTTAGGAGGTCTTTTTTTTTTTTTAAGTTAGGGGAGCCTTTTTTTTTTAACTTGGTTAGTTGGTTGGGGGTGGTTTCAAGGGGGGTTGCATCACAGTGATAACGCAAATAGTGCTCTGTGCTAATGCAAATTGTCAGTGCTCAGAGGTAATGCAAATGGTCAGAGCTCAGTGGTAATGATCAGTGTAATTGCTCAGTGTTAATGCAAATTGTTAGTGCTTGGTATTAATGCAAATTGTCAGCAGTCAGTGTTATCGCAAATGGTCAGCGGTCAGTGTTAATGCAAATGGTCAGTGCTCAGTGTTATCGCATGGAGGCCCCAAACTGGTAATCTGCCTAGGGACCCATGGTATCTTAATCTGGCTCTGCAGACAGCTGAGGAGTAGGAAACCCAATTTAATTGACAGTGCATTTATATTCTGATTGCTATTCAGTTGTGTATGATGTTGTATGTTGTGTGCTGTGTAAGCCCCGGTTCACACTGTTGTGATCTCTGAGCAGTGGAGTTCAGCCATATGTTTGTATGGCTGAACTTGCATTAGATTTGGAAGAAAAAAGGCATATGTGCCTTCTTTTTTCCTGCAGTGGAATCCGATCGCATGGGTGAGAAGACCCGTGCAATCAGATTCCTGTGCGAGTTCACAGATTGCAATGTGGTTTGCACAGGGTAGCGTGAACTGGAAAGGTGGTGGAGGAACTGGCTCTGTAATCGTGCCTGTTCCTGCACTGCACCAATGTGAGCCTGAGGTAAAAGCGGAGTTCCACCATATGGGCACTGGCGAGGCTGAAATGATGTGGACTGGCAAGGTGGCATTGATGGACACTGATCAGACTGCATTGATGGGCAGTATAGTCTATATGTCTCTGTGTGGGCAAAGTTATTGCTGGTATATTGTTTGGGAGCCCTGTATATATATATTGGTATTTTACTAATAGCAATTTGGAATCCCTAGGAAACAATAATAACAAGAAAGAGAAAAATTGACTCAGAGTGTAGGATATTCAAAGAACAGTGGAATTATGATTACTTTTTCATGCATAAGGAAAGAGCTGTGTTTGATATGACAGAATACAGGATCTGTGTTCAAAGAATACAATTTGTGTCAACACTATCAAACTCAACATAAGGATAAATATGATTGGTCGGAGAAGTGAGAAAAGATAAAATATTAAAACTGGGGCGGCGCCTGTGGCTCAGTCGGTAGGGCGCTGGCCCCATATACCGAGGGTGGCGGGTTCAAACCCAGCCCCGGCCAAACTGCAACCAAAAAATAGCCGGGCATTCTGGCAGGCGCCTGTAGTCCCAGCTACTCAGGAGGCTGAGGCAAGAGAATTGCTTAAGCCCAGGAGTTGGAGGTTGCTGTGAGCTGTGTGAGGCCACAGCCCTCTACCCAGGGCTGTAAAGTGAGACTCTGTCTCTACAAAAAAAAAAGGGAAGTCTGCAGGGAAAAAAAAAATATTAAAACTGAAATATACATTGACAACTCAGCAAAATACTTTTGTGAAGCAGAAACAGCTAAATACTTCATCACTGCGAGCAAGTTTTCAAGTTGCCAAGCTAATAGTGTGCACTGGCAGACCATTCATGGAGGGAGAATTTGTTAAAGAATGCCTTCTTTCTGTTGCCAAAGAGATGTGTCCAGAGGAAGCTGATTTATTTAGTAGACTGAGTCTTTCAGGACCCTTAATTACATGAAGGATTGAAGAAATGGGTGACAATTTGCATCAGCATTTGCAAAACTCCACAAAAAAACTTACCTATTTTTCCTTGGCACTTTATGAAAGTAATGATGTTCGTGATTCTACACAACTTCTAATATTTATTTGTGGGACGAATGACTATTTTAAAGTCACAGAAGAGCTTGCTGCACTGCAAAGCATCAAAGGAACAACTACAGGAGAGGACAATTATGAAAAGGTTTGCCAAACTGTGAATAGTTTGGAGCTGGACTGGGCAAAACTCGCCAGTGTGACAACTGATGGTGCTCCTAGCATGGTGGGGTCTAAGAAAGGAGTAATTGCATTAACCAAAAGATGGACAAACATAACAATTCTCATCCAATAGCCATATACTGCCTCATCCACCAACAAGCGCTATGTAGTAAATCACTGAAGTGGGACTCTGTTATGAAAACTGTGGTATCTTGTGTTAACTTCATTAGAGGTAATGCACTAAACCACAGACAATTTCAGGAATTTCTATCTGAGCTAAATGTTGCCTGTGAAGATGTTCTGTACCACACAGAACTCTGTTGGCTGAGTCGAGGGAGAGTTTTTGAAACAGATTACAGCTTTTCTGCTTTCAAAAAACAAAGAAGTACCAGAGCTCAATGATGCAGAATGGAAATGGCACCTTGCCTTTCTGACAGATGTAACAGAGCTACTCAACAGTTTCAAAGTGCAACTTCAAGGATATGGGAAGCTCATCTGTGACATGCAATCACATGTGAAAGCATTTGAAGTAAAATTAGGCCTCCTCATCAAACAAGTGAAGGAGGAAAATTTCTGCCATTTCCCCACAACTCAAAATCTGTTAGCAGAAAATCCATTGGTTGCATCCCCAAATAAAACATGTGTGGATTCACTGGAAAAGTTGGAAAAGGAGTTCCAATTTAGATTTAAAGAGCTTCATCTCCATGAATAGGACATACAGCTTTTCCATAACCCATTTTCTACTGACATTGAAAATGTAAATACAATTTACCAAATGGAACTGGCTGAAATGCAGAATTGGGACTCTCTGAAAGATGCATTCAATTCAAGCAGGCTTCCTAATTTCTAGGCATCTCTCCCCTCTGAGACATATCCTAATCTCAGGAACCAAGCACTCAAAATGGCAACCATCTTTGGCAGCACTTACGTCTGTGAACAAACTTTTTCCAGAATGAAACATCTGAAATCTCCAACCAGATCTAGACTAAATGATGCACACTTGCATCACTTGCTACAATTAGCAGTGACAAATATGCAACCAAACATTGACATCTCATCAGCCAAAAGCAGGCCCATAGTTCCCATTCAAATACTGGTAAGTTTGTTGATTTAACTTTACTTGTTCTTCATTTTAAATATTGTACTTCTTCCCTTTTTTTTTTATTATTAAATCATAGCTGTGTACATTAATGCGACCATGGGGCACCATACACTGGTTTTATAGACCGTTTGAGACATTTTCATCACACTGGTTAATATAGCCTTCCTGGCATTTTCTTAGTTATTGTCGTTAAGACATTTATATTCTGCATTTACTAAGTTTCACGTATACCCTTGTAAGATGCACCGCAGATGTAATCCCACCAATCACCCTCCCTCCGCCCATCTTCCCCACTCCATCCCCTCCCTCTCCCCCTTCCCCGTATTCCTAGGTTATAACTGGGTTTTAGCTTTCACGTGAAAGCCATAAATTAGTTTCATAGTAGGGTTGAGAACACTGGATACTTCTTCCATTCTTGAGATACTTTACTAAGATGAATATATCACAGCTCCATCCATGTAAACATGAAAGAGGTAAAGTCTCCATCTTACTTTAAGGCTGCATAATATTCCATGACGTACATATATTAACTCAATTTATTAATCCATTTGTGGATCGATGGGCACTTGGGCTTTTTCCATCACTTACCAATTATGAATTGGGCTGCAGTAAACATTCTGGTACAAATATCTTTGTTATAATGTGAATTTTGGTCTTCTGGGTAAATACCTAGTAGAGGAATTATAGGATTGAATGGCAGATCTACTTTTAGATCTCCAAGTGTTCTCCAAACATCTTTCCAAAAGGAATGTATTAATTTGCATTCCTACCAGCAGTGTAGAAGTGTTCCCTTTTCTCCACATCCACGCCAACATCTCTGGTCTTGGGATTTTGTGATATGGATTAATTTTACTGGAGTTAAGATGATATCTCAAAGTTGATTTGATTTGCATTTCTCCGATGGTTAAAGATGATGAGCATTTTTTCATATGTCTGTAGGCCGTGCGCCTGTCTTCTTCAGAGAAGTTTCTGTTCAAGTCCCTTGCCCAGACTTGGGCAGATGGGATCACTTGTTCTTTTCTTTCTCAGATGGGATCACTTGTTCTTTTCTTTCTCATACGTTTGAGTTCTCTGTGGATTCTGCTTATTAAACTGTTGTCCAAGACATAACCTGCAAGTATCTTCTCCCATTCTGAGGGCTGTTTGCTTGCTTTACTTACTGTGTTCTTGGCTGTGCAGAAGCTTTTTAGTTTGATCAGGTCCCAGTAGTGTATTTTTGAAGCTGCTTCAATTACCCGGGGGGTCCTTCTCATAAAATACTCGCCCAGACTGATTTCTTCAAGGGTTTTCCCTGCACTGTCTTCTAGTATTTTTATAGTTTCATGTCTTAAGTTTAAATCTTTTATCCAGTGAGAATCTTAGTTAATGGTAAAAGGTGTGGGTCCAGTTTCAGTCTTCTACAGGTTGCCAGCCAGTTCACCCAGCACCATTTGTTAAATAGGGCATCTTTTCCCCACTGAATGCTTTTAATTGGCTTGTCAAAGATCAAATAACAGCAAGTAGCTGGATTCATCTCTTGGTTCTCTATTCTGTTCCAGACATCTACTTCTCTGTTTTTGTGCCAGTACCATGCTGCCTTGATCACTATCGATTTATAGCATAGTCTGAGGTCTGGTAGCATGATTCCTCCTGCCTTGTTTTTATTTCTGAGTAATGTCTTGGCTGTTCGAGGTTTTTTTCTGATTCCATATAAAACAAAGTATTATTTTTTCAAGATCTTTAAAGTATGACAGTGGAGCTTTAACAGGGATTACACTGAAATTGTATATTGCTTTGGGTAGTATGGACATTTTAACAATGTTGATTCTTCCCAGCCATGAGCATGGTATGATTTTCCATTTGTTAACATTTTCAGCTATTTCTTTTCTTCGAGTTTCATAGTTCTCTTTATAGAGATCTTCCATGTCCTTTGTTAGGTAAACTCCCAAATATTTTATCTTCTTTGGCACTACTGTGCATGGAATCGAGTCCTTAACTGTTTTCTCAGCTTGACTACTTTTGGTATATATAAAGGCTACAGATTTGTGAATGTTGATTTTGTAACCTGAGACACTGCTGTATTCCTTGATCACTTCTAAGGGTTTTGTAGTAGAATCCCTGGTGTTTTCCAAATATACTATCATATCATCTGCGAAGAGTGAAAGTTTGATCTCTTCTGAGCCTATATGGATACCCTTGATTGCCTTTTCTTCCCTAATTGCGATGGCTAAAACTTCCATTACAATGTTAAAGAGCAGTGGAGACAATGGGCAGCCTTGTCTGGTTCCTGATCTGAGTGGAAGTGATTTCAATTTAACTCCATCTGATACGATATTGGCTGTGGGTTTGCTGTAGATGGCCTCTATCAGTTTAAGAAATGTCCCTTCTATACCAATTTTCTTAAGTGTTCTGATCATGAAGGGATGCTGGATATTATCAAAAGCTTTTTCTGCATCAATTGGGAGAGTCATATGGTCTTTGTTTTTTAATTTGTTTATGTGCTGAATTATACTTATAGATTTATGTATATTGAACCAGGCTTGACACCCTGGGATAAAACCGACTTGGTCACGATGTATAATTTGTTTGATGTGTTGTTGGATTCTGTTTGTTAGGATCTTGTTGAATATTTTTGCATCTATATTCATTAGTGATATTAGTCTATAATTTTCTTTTCTTGTTGGGTCTTTTACTGGGTTGGGGATCAGGGTGATGTTTGCTTCATAGAACGTGTTGGGTAGTCTTCCTTATTTCTCTACATTTTGGAACAGGTTGAGTAATATAGGTACTAGTTCCTCTTAAAAGGTTTGGTAGAATTCTGACGTGAAGCCATCTGGTCCTGGACTTTTCTTTTTACGGAGATTTTGTATGGTTGATGCTATTTCAGAACTTGATATTGGCCTGCTCAACATTTCCACTTGATTCTGGCTAAGTCTTGGCAGGTGACGTGTTTCCAAGTATTGGTCAATTTCCTTCAGATTTTCATATTTCTGAGCAGTCTGTTCTTACTTCATCTTTGTCGTTTCTGATTGATGAGAGTACAGACTTACTCTTTTTTTCCTGGTCACTTCAGGGATTCCAATGAGGCGGATATTAGCCTTCTTCGAATTTTCCCAGACCTCTCTGAGAGAATGATCTGTTTTTGCTCTCCATTTCTCTTCCTCTTTGAGCGTTTGGGAGCTTTCAAAGGCTTTGTCTTCAATGTCAGAAATCCTTTCTTCTGCTTGCTCTACTCTGTTACTGAGGGATTCTACTGTATTTTTCAGATTTTTGAGGGTTGCAAATTCTTGCTTCAGTGCGTCAAAATCTTTGGTGGTTTTGTCTTTATATTTGTTAAATTCTTGAGACAACTTTTGAATTTCTCCTCGAATTTCTAATTCCGACTTTTGAATTGCTCCTCAAATTTCTAATTCCAAATTTTCCTCCATTCTATTAATCTTGTTTGCAATCCAAATTCTGAATTTGATTTCTGACATCTCAGCCAGCTGTTTATCAACGGGATCTTCAGTTACATCTACCATATCTTTCCTAGGGGAGGGAGCGGGGGGGCAAGGTTGATCTATTCTGGTTATTCATGTTACCAGAGTGTTTCCACTGATTCCGCCCCATGATTATTTTACACCGTTTCACTTTTCCCCTAGAGCTTTGTCAAGGACTTGTACAGTGCTATGGCCTGAGAAACTGGGGACCTGTTTGGTGTGGTGGGGCTAAGTGGTTCTGTCTTGTTTTCAGCTGTTCTCTGTCTGACTCTAGTGAAAGAGTTACTCTGTGTTGAAGTCTCAGCTGTGGAGAAATACCAGCAATTAAGTCACCCCACCCCCCACAGACAACAATTGGAAAAGGAAAATCAAACCTTCCTCGGGTGATTGGCTCAGTTCAAAAGGTCCAAATCAATTGTCTCAGTCGGCATGTGTCTCTGGTGGGAGAGTTTAAAAGGTCTCTGGCAACTGGATCGCAGGGGTCTGGTGACAACTCAGATGTGACTTGCTCTGGTGCTCCGTGAAGTCAGGAGGACTCACCCATCAAATAGATTAGTCTGGGAAGGTTGATGCCTCCTTCTCCACCTTGCACCTTTGTCACACCCAGTCACTGATAGCCCTGCAGGGCTGTGACCCAGTTGCCTCTAGTGAACAGATACTCCAGGGGTTTGCACCTGCCTGAATCACAAGGAAATCTGTATCTGCTCAGCCAGGCCACTGCACTTTGCCTCTATCCAGCAGGGGGAGGTGAGGCCTGACAACCTTGGGTGCTTGATGGGGGGTGTTCACTCAGTTCCAGCCCCGCCCCTGATTGATGTTATTGACAGAACAGAACAACTTTGTGGGAATTTGTTTCTGTCCCTGCTAAATTCCTCTGTAGAAGAGAAGCTGTTTTGAGTTCCCAGAGCCTGCGCCTCAGGCTCCGTCTTTGCTCCTGCAGGTTTGTATTTGGTTACCTGTCAGTTCTAGCCTCCTGCCTTACTTTGTCTATAGGCTGATGATCCCGAGAACCAGGTGCATCTTAGGCTCAGTAAAGTGGTCATCTGGTTCAGCCCCGCCCTGGGAATTTCCCAGCTCTGTGTGGGTGTTTTCTAGTCTCCGTGCTCCACCCAGGCCGGTAACCACCTCAGGCAAATCCTTTACTCATGGGGCCTGCGTTTCCATCCCAGATCTTTTCTGGTGGTTGCCACCTGAGAAGATGTCCGGCCTCCTCTGGTTGCCCAGGAAGACAGGGGGTGTGGCTTTGGAATATCCGGAGGTGAGCCCTATTGTTGCCAAAAACGACTGTTGCTTTGTGCCTTGGGGCACCGCCACTCCGGTGTGGTTCCCTCTCAGCCAACCATCCTCTCTCCACTCCCATGCTGCAGAATCAGCACTGACCAGCTGGAGTCTAGGTCCTGTCCACACCCCTTGAGAAATCACCCAAGAATCTGGACTCCTGGGGGACAGGCCTCCAGACCTCAGAGTGATAGTGGTGGGGAGTGCTGGGAGCTCAGAATTGCAAGTAAAGAATATATACAGTTTTATGCCTGGCAGGAGAATGCCGTGGCACCCTTGTAGGGGAGGTAGGTCCAGTTTTTAGAGGATCTCTTCCGCAGAGTGTAGTGGGAGGACCTTTGAACTCTGCTCATTTGTTTGTGGGGCACTCTGAGCCGTTCTCATTGGGGAGGGGACTCCCGTCCACTGGTGATGGATTTTGTACCTTTTGTTTGTATCCTTGGGGTCGCAGCTCACCTCTGTGGGGTTGATATGTGTTCTTCAACCTTCTCTCTTGGTGCAGCTCTAATCCACCAGGTTACTTGCTAAATTTCTGTCCTTTAACTGTCCTTCTGGATGGGAGCCTCTGTGGAAAGCTGGCTTCAGTCAGCCATCTTCCAGTCTTCATTTTTGTACATCAGATTTTTTTCTTCATCTCATGCTTGGGAATCAGGGCATTCATCGACTCCCATCATGCCTCCAACGGTTTGTATTAGACACTGTTGCCACCACCTGCAGCCTTGCCCACAGAGCCCAGGCCGTTCAGAAGCCAACTTCCTTCCCTTAGCGCCAGCAGCGCGCCTTTGTTCATGTTTTGTTTTTTTACTTCGAAATAAGATATGTGCAGTGTTCATAGGAAATTTGTTCATAGTTTTTTTTTTTTAAAACTGTAGTCCAGCCCTTCAATGGTCTGAGGGACAGCAAACTGGCTCCCTGTTTAAAAAGTTTGAGGACCCCTGCTTTACACCATCACCAGCAGTAACTATCAGTGTCACAACAGTCTTATCAAAACTAGTTATATTGTAGCTCCTTGAACAATACAAGTTGGAACTGCATGTGTCCACTTGTACACAGAATTTTTTTATAATAAATATATCGGAACTTTTTTGAGATTTGCAACAATCTGAAAAAACTCTCAAACCGCATAGTCTATAAACGTTTTTAAGAGGCAGCACCTATGGCTCAGTGCGTAAGGGTGCCGGGCCCATATATGGAGGGTGGCGGCTTCAAACCCGGCCCCAGCCAAATTGCAACAACAAAAAAGGCTGGACATTGTGGTGGGCGCCTGTAGTCCCAGGCACTCGGGAGGCTGAGGCAAGAGAATTGCCTAAGCCCAGGAGTTGGAGGTTGCTGTGAGCTGTGTGACACCACGGCACTCTACCAAGGGTAATAAAGTGAGACTCTATCTCTACAAAAAAAGAAAATTTTTTTTTAATCAAGAAAAAGTTAGGTATGTCATGAATGCATAAGATAGGCCTGGCACAGTGGTTCATGCCTGTAATCCTGGCACTCTGGGAAGCCAAGGCAGGTGGATCACTTGAGCTTAGGAGTTCAAGACCAACCTGAACAAGAGCGAGACCCTGTCTCTAAAAATAGCCAGGTGTTGTGGTGGGTACCTGTAGTCCTAGCTACTTAGAAGGCAGAGGCAAGAGAATCACCTGAGCTTAAGAGTTTGAGGCTGCTGTGAGGTATGATGCCCTAGCACTCTACCGAGGGTAACAAAGTTAAGACTATTTCTCAAAAAAAAAAGAAAAGAATGCATAAAATATATGTAGATACTAGTCTATTTTCATTTGCCAGACTATTATAGATAATAGCCTTTTATCATTTACAGCTTATCTATTGTGTATAAAATACACAAACCGACTATAAAAAGTTAAAATTTATCAAAACTTTAGCACACAAACACATGTGTGACCATTTGCAGTTGAGATAAACATAAACAAATATAAAGATGCACAATTAAATCATAACTGCACTACTGTAATGATTTCTCAGTCACCTCCTACCGCTATTGCAGCAACCTTAAGAATTGCCAAGTACTCACTTAAAATGCCACCATGTGATGCTAATTATCTCTGTGTGAGCAGTTGTCTCTTTGGTAAATTTTATATTGCAGTAAAAAGTGTTTTTCACGGTTCTCACATATTTTTCATTGTGTCCAGTTCAATATAAACCTTAAATAACACCAGGAGATCCATACAAAGTTCCACCAGTGATGCTAAAAGTGCTTTCTAAGAAGCAGAGAAAAGTTATGACATTATAAGAAAAAGCTAAATTGCTCGATATGTACTGCAGACTGAGGTCTGCAGATGAAGCTGTCCGCCATTTCAAAGTAAGTGATTCCAGCATAAGGACTACTGTAAAAAAAAAAAAGGAAATTCATGAAGTCATCTTTGCAGCTGCAGTAGCAGGCGTGAAAACCGTGTACTTTTTGTGAAATAATGTACCTTTTTATCTCCTATTGAAAACGCAGCTTTTACATAGGTGCAGGATTGCTACAGATTCTAATATGATTAGAGAAAAAGTGACCTCATCATATGACAACTTAAAGCAAAAGGAAGATAAAGTACCTAACGCTGGAGAATTTAATGCCAGGAAAGAATGATTTGATGATTTTACAAAGTTTTGCTTTAAAAATGTCAAGGTAACAGAAGCAGTAACTTCTACCTACCATGAGGCAGCAGGTAAGTTCTTGAGACACCATTAAGGAAATCGTGGAGAAGAAAGGATACCTGCCTGAACAGGTTTTTAATGCAAACAAAACTGCCTTACTCTTGCTCTGGGCCCATACCACAGTGATTATGGCACCGGCTACAAGCACCGAGGCTGGCAGGTTCGAACCGGGCCCAGGCCAGATAAACAACAATGACAACTGCAACAACAACAACAACAACAACAACAACAAAATAGCCAGGCGTTGTGGCGGGTGCCTGTAGTCCCAGCTACTTGGGAGGCGGAGGCAAGAGGATCACTTAAGCCCAAGAGTTTGAGGTTGCTGTGAGCTGTGACACCACTATCTAGGGCGACATAGTGAGACTCTGTCTCAAAAACTGCCTTACTCTGGGAAAAAACACTACAAAGGACAATTATTAGCTAGGAAGAGAACCAGCCAACAGGATTTAAGGCAAGAAGAAACAGGCTGACTCTACTTTTCGTGCAAATGTAGTCAGGTTTATGATTACTGCTTGTTCTACAAAGTGGCTAAGCCCCTGAGTCTTTTGGTTGTACAATAAGAAAACCTCTTTTACTGGAATGGTTCTTTCAATGGCTTATCCCCAAAGTACAGAAGTAACTTTCTTTTTTTTTTTTTCTTTTTTTTTGTAGAGACAGAGTCTCACTGTACCGCTCTTGGGTAGAGTGCCGTGGCGTCACACGGCTCACAGCAACCTCTAACTCTTGGGCTTACGCGATACTCTTGCCTCAGCCTCCCGAGCAGCTGGGACTACAGGCGCCCACCACAACGCCCGGCTATTTTTTTGTTGCAGTTTGGCCAGGGCTGGGTTTGAACCTGCCACCCTTGGCATATGGGGCCGGCGCCCTACTCACTGAGCCACAGGCGCTGCCCCAGAAGTAACTTTCTAATAAGGGACTGCCTTTTAAAGTTCTTTTGATATTGGACAATACCCCTGGCCAGCAAGAATGCTGTGAGTTCAACATCAAAGGTGTCAAAGTGGTCTACTTGCCCCCACCCAACATCTCTAATTCAGCCTCTAGATCGGGGGGTATATGGACCTTTAAGGCTAATTACACACAATACTGTAATGGAAAGTACTGTTAACACTATGGGGAAGACCCCCAAGAGAGAACATCATTAAAGTCTAGAAGCTCACACCTATAATCCTAGCATTTTGGGAGGCTGAGGCAGGTGGATTGCCTGAGCTCATGGGTTGGAGACCAACCTGAGCAAGAGTAAGACCCCTCCATCTCTTAAAATAGCCAGGCCTTGTGGCATCACAAGCCACAGCTACGTGGGAGACTGAGGCAAGAGAATCACTTGAGCCTTTAAGTTTGAGGTTGCTGTGAGCTACGATGCCACAGCACTCTACCCAGGGCAACAAAGTGAGACTCTGTCTCAATAAATAAATAAATAAATGTCAAGAAGGATTATACCACTGAAGATGCCATCATTGTTACAGACAAAGCCATGAAAATCATCAAGCTCGAAACAACAAATTCCTGCTGGAGACAACTGTGCTTGACTTCACGGGACTTACAACAGAACCAGTCAAAGAAATCAGGAAAGATACTGTGGATATGGCAAAATAAGGAGAGAGCTAAAGGGTTTCAAGATAAGGATCTTGGAGAAATTCAAGAGCTAACAGACACCCACCAGAAAATTAAGAGAAGATGACTTCATGGAAGTGTTTCCAAACCAGTGCCAGAAAATGAGGAAGACATAGTGGAAGTAGCACCAGAAAACCAACTGACATTAGAAAATCTAAGACAAGTCCAATTATTCAAGACTGCTTTTAATTTCTTTTATAACACGGACCCTTCTGTGATGGCACTGAAACCAAAGTAAATGAAGAAGAATTCATGTATCATATAGAAACATTTACAGAGAAATGGAAAAGCAAGAAAGTCAGACAGAAATTATGATGCATTTCCATAAAGTTACACCCAGTGCACCTGCCTCTCCTCCCTCCCTCCGCCTTCTCTTCCAATTCCACCTTGGCCACCCACAGCAAGACCAAACCCTCCCCTTCCTCCTGAGCCTGTTCAACAGGAAGATGATGCGGATGAAGACCTCTATGATGGTCTACTTCCACTTAATTGACAGATGATATATTTTCTCTTATAATTTTCTTAATAACATTTTCTTTTCTCTAGTTTAATGTTTAGTCTGTTGTAAGAATATGGTATATAAACACACATAAAATACAAGATATGCATTAGCTCATTGTTTATGTTATTGGTAAGGCTCCTAAAGGTCAACAGTAGGCTATCGGTAGTTAAGTTTTTGGGGAGTCAAAAGTTATATGAGCATTAAAAATAAGTTACATGCAGATTTCTCAACTGCTCAGGTGCCTCCTGAGCCTTGTTGTTCAAAGGTCAACTGCATTTACTTCTCTTTCTATATATGATTGACTTAATTTCCCCAACTGTAAGAATAATTACTTTCTTTTTTTTTTTTTTGAGACAGAGTCAAAAATGTCTCAAATGTCACCCTTGGTAGAGTGCCATGGCATCACAGCTCACAGCAACCTCAAACTCCTGGGCTCAAGAGATTCTCTTGTCTCAGCATCCCAAGTAGCTGGACTAGATGCGCCTGCCACAAGGCCCGGCTATTTTTTTGTTGCAGTTGTCATTGTTGTCTAGCTGGTCCAGCCAGTTTTGAACCCTCCAGCCTTGGTGTATGTGGTTGGCACTGTAACCACTGTGTTACGGGCGCCAAGCCAAGAATAATTACTTTTGCTGTTAAACAGAAAACACACCACCCAAAGAAAACCTCTATAAACATCTTCCTAGTGCATATGTGGGCCTGTTTTTTGTTTTATGTATGCTAGGCAGTATACAGCCAACATTCTTTCCTGTGTGATTTAATCTACTCTTTGAAAAGTCCTTCCAATCCTGAGAACAGATGACTTAATAACAATAGTTAATAATAATAAAGAAACTAAGAAAATGCCAGGAAGGCTATGTTAACCAGTGTGATGAAAATATATCAAATGGTATATAAAACCAGTGTATGATGCCCCACGATCGCATTAATACACATAGCTATGATTTAATTAAAAAAAAAATAAAGAGATCACTATATCCCAGTATCAATCCACAATCTTTTGCATTATAAGTTATCACGATAAATAAAAAACCCAGACAAAATTATTGGTAAATTATGGCTTCATTATTTTTATATTTCAAAACATTTTAAAGGTTTTCTGACCTCAAATAAGAAATGCTAAGAGATTTCAGAAAATTTATCCCTCCGATTATTAGAACATCTCAACATGAGTTCAATGGGGAAATGCTTTGCCAATTTAAGGAAACTCTGTTGGAAGTAGAGCGGGGGTGGGGGATGAGGGAATAACCACATTGAGACCAAATGAGTTAAAATTCCATTTAAGTTCTCTATTCTAAAGCTTATAATTAGGAAATGTGAAAAGACAAACAGGGTTTGTTTTATCCTATAAGATAGTAGTTTCTGCACCAGAAAACATTTCCTTCTGTGAAATAATGTAAAAACACTAGGTTATCTAACACAGTTGACCACTGGACCCTGCCCCACATACACACACACACACCCAGCAGCCAAAAATGCAAGTATAACTTCTGAATCCCCAAAAACTTTACTACTAACAGCCTACTTCTGACCAGAAGCCCTACCAAGAAAAGTTGATAACACATATTTTGTGTTACATATTATATACTGTATTCTAATAATAAAATAGGCTAAAGAAAATGTTATTTAAAAAATTATAAGGAAGAGAAAATATGTTTACAGTATTATACTACATCTATAGGCACCATAGGTTCACATCATCTGTTTACAAGATAAATCTTCTGTCTGAAATGGTAAGCAACTACACCTGCAGACCACCATCTATGGCATATACCAAGCAAGTCAACTTTTCCTTATGTCCTAACTTTTCTCTGCTTCGGGAGCATTTCTAGCCTTACTCGTGGCCCTTCATACAGGTCTCGTGATGCTAGTCAAGGTTTATATTATATTGCACTGAACATGCTGAAAAATACCCAAGAACCATGAGAAACACTATTTACTGCAATACAAAATTTACTAAAGAGACATTGCTCACTCTGAGATGAGCATCACAAGGTGTTTTAAGTGGATACTGCCTACTTTAAAGTCAACAGAATAGCAACAGGTAACTAAAAATTATTACAGTAGTATAGTATGTTCTATGCTTATTTTTATGCCATTATGACACTTTTTGTTTATTTTTTGAGACAGAGTTTCACTCTGTTACCCCAAGCTAGTGTGCCGCGGTCTCATCATAGCTCACAGCAACTGCAGACTCCTAGGCTCAAGCAATCCTTCCAATTGCCTCAGCCTTCCAAGCAGCAGAGGCTACAGGCATGCCCCACCATGCCCAGCTAGTTTTTTTCTAATTTTTTAGTAGGGATGGAGTCTTGTTCTTGCTCAGGCTAGTCTCCTGAGCTCTAGCAATCCACCCACCTTGGCTTCCCAGAGCGCTAGGATTACAGGCATGAGCCACTGTGCCCAGCTTCCAGTCGTGATTCAATAGTGCTTTACATTTGTTTATGTTTCTCTTCACTGCAAATGGCTGCATGTATGGTCTATGTGCATAAGTTTTGATAAATTTTAACTTTTCATAACAGATTTCTGTATGTTTTAATGGTAGTAAATGGTAAAATAGCTTAGTATCTACTTACGGTTTAAGTATTCATAGCATAACTAACCTTTTATTTTTTTTTCAATATTTCTATGCCATGCAGTTTGTAAGTTTTTTCACACGGCTGCACATCTCCAAAAGAATTTCCAAAGTATTTACTGAAAAACATCTCCAAGAGGAAGAGAAGTGGAGAGCAAAAACGGATCATTCTCTCAGAGAGCTCTGGGATAATTCAAAGAAAACTAATATTCGCCTTATAGCAATTCCTAAAGGCGACGAGGTGGCTTTGAAAGGCACAGAGGTTCTTCTTCATGAGATAATGAATGAGAACTTTCCAGACATGCCAAGAGATTCTGAAATGCAGATAGCAGACAGTTTCAGAACCCCAGCATCACTCCGCCCAAATAAGATGTCTCCTAGGCACGTTATAATTAACTTCACCAAAATTAAAATGAAGGAGAAAATTCTGCAAGCAGCCAGACGGAAGAAAACCATAACCTACAAGGTGAAAACTATTAGAACGACTGTAGATTTCTCTGCTGAAACCTTTTAAGCTAGAAGAGGGTGGTCATCGACTTTAAATCTCCTAAAACAAAGTAACTTTCAACCCAGGATCCTATATCCAGCGAAATGGAGTTTCATTTATGATGGAGAAATTAAATACTTTAATGACATTCCCATGTTGAAGAAATTTGCCATCACTAAACCAGCTCTCCAGGATATTCCTAGACTTATCTTCCATAATGACCAGAGCAATCCTCCACCACTAAATAAACTCACTCAGAAACTTTTGATCAAATTCCAACTTCCACAGTGGTGAAAGGGTTAAAAATGTCCACTGGACTTTTGAAAAACTCGATACTCAAATTTCTACCAGGCTTATCAATATTTATAATTAATGTAAATGGCTTAAACTGCCCTCTAAAGAGGCAGGTTGGCTGACTGGATACAAAAACTCAGTCCACACATCTGTTGCATACAAGAATCTCATATTACCTTAAATGATAAATAGAGACTCAGGGTGAAGGGATGGTCATCTGTATTTCAGGCAAATGGAAATCAGAAAAAAGCAGGTGCTGCAATTTTATGTGAAGATACAATAGGCTTTAAAACAACAAAAGTAAGGAAAGCTAAGGATGGTCACTTCATATTTCTTAAGGGTAACATTCAACATGATGAGATTTCAATTATTAACATTTATGCACCCAACCGGAATTTGCCTCAATTTATAAGACAGACTCTAACAGACATGTGCAACTTGATTTCCTCCAGCACTATAATAGTCGGAGATTTTAATACTCTTTTGGCAGTGTTGGATAGATCCTCCACAAAGAAGCTAAGCAAAGAAATTTTAGACTTAAACTTAACCATTCAACAGTTGGATTTAACAGACATCTACAGAACCTTTTATCCTAACAAAACTGAATATAAATTCTTCTCATCGCCCCAATACTTTGGAAAATACTCCAAAATTGATCACATCTCAGGTCATAAGTCTAACCTCAGCAAATTTAAAAATATAGAAATTATTCCTTGCATTTTCTCAGACCATCATGGAATAAAAGTTGAACTCAGTAACAACAGGAATCTGCACACTTATACAAAAACATGGAAATAACCTTATGCTGAAGAATAGCTGGGTCATAGACAAAATTAGGAGGAAATTACCAAATTTTTGGAACAAAATGACAATGAAGACACAGATTATCAGAACCTCTGTGTTACCACAAAGGCAGTCCTAAGAGGAAAATTTATAGCACTGCAAGCCTTCCTCAAGAAAATGGAAAGAGAGGAAGTTAACAACTTAATGGGACATCTCAAGCAACTGGAAAAGGAAGAACATTCCAATCCCAAATCCAGCAGAAGAAAAGAACCAATGGTGGCGCCTGTGGCTCAGTGAGTAGGGCGCCGGCCCCATATGCCGAGGGTGGCGGGTTCGAACCCAGCCCCAGCCAAACTCCAACAGAAAAAAAGCCGGGCATTGGGCGTGCGCCTGTAGTCCCAGCTGCTCGGGAGGCTGAGGCAAGAGAATCGCGTAAGCCCAAGAGTTAGAGGTTGCTGTGAGCCATGTGACACCATGGCACTCTACCCGAGGGCGGTACAGTAAGAATCTGTCTCTATAAAAAAAAAAAAAGAAAAGAAATAACCAAAATTAGAGCAGAAGTAAATGAAATTGAAAATAAAAGGGTTATACAACAGATGAATAAATAAAAAAGTTGATTTTTTTAAAAGGTCAATAAAATAGATAAACCTTTGGCTAACCTAACCAGGAAAAAAAAGAGTAAAATCTCTAATTTCACCAATCAGAAATGGTAAAGATGAAATAATAACAGATTCCTCAGAAATTAAAAAAATCCTTAATGAATATTATAAGAAACTCTTTTCTCAGAAATACAAAAATCTGAAGGAAATAGACCAATACTTGGAAGCAAACCACCTTCCTAGACTTAGCCAGGATGAAGTGGAAATGTTGAAGGCCTATATCAAGTTCTGAAATAGCATCAACTATACAAAATCTCCCTAAAAAGAAAAGCCCAGGACCAGATGGCTTCACATCAGAATTCTACCAAACCTTTAAAGAGGAACTAGTACCTATATTACTCAACCTTTTTCAAAATATAGAAAAAGAAGAACTACTACCCAACACATTCTATGAAGCAAACATCACCATTATCTCCAAACCAGGAAAAGACCCAACAAGAAAAGAAAATTATAGACTAACATCACTAATGAATATTGATTCAAAAGTATTCAACAAGATCCTAACAAACAGAATCCAGCAACACATCAAACAAATTATACACCATGACCAAGTAGGTTTTATCCCAGGGCCTCAAGGATGGTTCAATATACATAAATCTATAAATGCAATTCATCACATAAATTAAAAACCAGACCATGACTGGCTTATTGTACCCTCAATGAATCCCCAACAATAAAAAAAAAAATAACCAGACCATGTTATTCTCTCAATTGATGCAGAAAAAGCTTTTGATAATATCCAGCATCCTTTCATGATCAGAACACTTAAGAAAATTGGTATAGAAGGGACATTTCTTAAACTGATAGAGGCCATCGACAGAAAACCCACAGCCAATATCTTATGGAATGGAGTTAAATTGAAATCCTTTCTACTCAGATCAGGAAACAGGCAAGGTTACTCATTGTCTCCACTGCTTTTTAATACACAATGGAAGTCTTAGCCATCACAATTAGGCAAGAAAAGGTGATCGAGGGTATCCACATAGGGTCAGAAGAGATCAAACGTTCACTCTTTGCAGATGATATGATTGTACATCTCGAAAACACCAGGGACTCTACTACAAAACTCTTAGAAGTAATCAAGGAATATAGCAACGTCTCAGGTTACAAAATCAACATTCATAAATCTGTATGTAGCCTTTATGTATACCAACAATAGTCATGCTGAAAAAAGTCGAGGACTCTGTTCCGTTCACAGCAGTGCCAAAGAGGATGAAATATTTGGGAGTTTACCTAACAAAGGACATGAAAGATCTCTTTAAAGAGAACTATGAAACTCGAAGAAAAGAACAGCTAAAGACGTTAACAAATGGAAAAACATACCATGCTCATGGCTGGGAATAATCAACATTGTTAAAGTGTCTATACTACCCAAAGCAATATACAATTTCAATGCAATCCCTATTAAAGCTCCACTGTCATACTTTAAAGATCTTGAAAAAATAATACTTCGTTTTATATGGAATCAGAAAAAAACTCAAATAGCCAAGACATTACTCAGAAATAAAAACAAAGCAGGAGGAATCACACTACCAGATCTTAGACTATACTATAAATTGATAGTGATGAAGACAGCATGGTACTGGCACAAAAACAGAGAAGTAGATGTCTGGAACAGAATAGAGAAACAAGAGATGAATCCAGCTACTTACCGTTATTTGATCTTTGACAAACTAATTAAAAACATTCAGTGGGGAAAAGATGCCCTATTTAACAAATGGTGCTGGGTGAACTGGCTGGCAACCTGTAGAAGACTGAAACTGGACCCACACCTTTCACCATTAACTAAGATAGACTCTCACTAGATTAAAGATTTAAACTTAAGACATGAAACTATAAAAATACTAGAATAAAGTGCATGGAAGACACTTGAAGAAACTGGCCTGAGAGAATATTTTATGAGGAGGACCCCCCCCAGGCAATTGAAGCAGCTTCAAAACTGCACTACCTGAGCAAACTAAAAAGCTTCCGCACAGCCAAGAACACAGTAAGTAAAGCAAGCAGACAGCCCTCAGAATGGGAGAAGATATTTGCAGGTTATGTCTCTTATAAAGGTTTAATAACCAGAATCCACAGAGAACTCAAACGTATTAGCAAGAAAAGAAGAAGCAGTCCCATCTCAGGGTGGGCAAGGGACTTAAAGAGAAGCTTGTCTGAACAAGACAGGCGCATGGCCTACAAACTTATGAAAAAAAAATACTCATCATCCTTAATCATCAGAGAAATGCAAATCAAAACTACTTTAAGATATCATCTAACTCCAGTAAGATTAGCCCACATCACAAAATCCCAAAACCAGAGACGTTGGTGTGGATGTGGAAAAAAGGGAACACTTCTACACTGCTGATGGGAAGGCAAACTAATACATTCCTTTTGGAAAGATGTTTGGAGAACACTTAGGGATCTAAAAATAGACCTGCCATTTGATCCTACAATTCCTCTACTAGGTATATATCCAGAGGACCAAAAATCACATTATAACAATTATATTTGTACCTGAATGTTTATTACAGCCCAATTCATAATTGCTAAGTCATGGAAGAAACCCAAGTGCCCATCAACCCACGAATGGATTAATAAACTGTGGTATATGTACACCATGGAATATTATGCAGCCTTAAAGAAAGATGGAGACTTTACCTCATTCATGTTTACATGGATGGAGCTGGAACATATTCTTCTTAGCAAAGTATCTCAAGAATGGAAGAAAAACTATGCAATGTACTCAGCCCTACTATGAAACCAAGTTATAGCTTTCATATGAAAGCTATAGCCCAATTATAGCCCAAGAATATGGGGAAAGGGGAGGGGGAGGGGAGGGGGAAGGATGGGTAGAGGGAGGGTGATTGGTGGGACCACCCTCTTACAAGGGTACATGTGAAATTTACTAAATGTAGAATACAAATATCTTAACACAACAACCAAGAAAATGCCATGAAGGCTGTGTTAACCTGTTTGATGAAAATATTTCAAATTGTATATAAAACCACCACATTGTACCCCACGATTGCATTAATGTACACAGTTATGACTTAAAAAAAAAAGAAAGCGCCTGTAGTCTCAGCTATTTGGGAGGCTGAGGCAAGAGAATTGCTTAAGCCCAGGAGTTGGAGGTTGCTGTGAGCTGTGTGAGGCCACCGCACTCTACCGAGGGCCATAAAGTGAGACTCTGTCTCTACAAAAAAAAAAATATATATATATCTGCATATAAATAGACCTGACAGGTCAAATGCACAAAGATGGAGAAGAAATTAGTGGCTGCCCGGGGTTAAGGACGGCGGGGTGTAGGGGAGGAATATCGGATGTGTGGTGTGACTATCAGATAATCAACATACATAAAATGTCACAGAACTACACAGATATGTCTTGTAAAACTAATCAAGTTCCTGGTTTTGCTACTGTACTATAGTTACTTATGTAAGGTATAATTTCTGAAGAAAAATAGATGAAGGGTAAATGGAGTTTCTCTACACTATTTTGCAACTTCCTATGAACCTCTAATTATCTCTATGTTATTCTATGGAAACTTTCTGTGGATTACCTCAAAATAAAAAGTTAAAAAGCAATGATAACAAACATCCACTTAATGGATTACAAGGCTAAAATTGCACTGGGACACCAGAAACTCCACCTACTACTTTCTTCTTAAACCCTGCCATGCATTAATGGTTACCTGGCCATAAAGACTTTTTCCCTGCCCCACCTATACCCTAAATTTCTCTGTGAAGAAAAAAGGACTTTGCTTTTCTCTTTCTCAGACTCTAGGATCTTCCTCCAATTCACGCTAGAATCCAATGAAGAAACAAACTCTGCCCTAAGTGCCACCTTGTATACTGACAGCTTATTGGCCTGGTCAAGAGTAATTCCACATGTACATGAAAACATCTCATCACGTGAACATCAAAAAGTACATTTTTAACTTCTGCAGTAAACGTAGTGGCTCAAAGGATGCTTTTTTTAAAAGGTCAAACTTAAGAACCGTACTGTTTTCAGTAGATAAATAAATCTCCATTTTAGCAAAGGCTAAATGTAATTTAGCAGTCTTACCATCCCTTAAAATTTGTTCCATGGATTTAACTTGCAATTTTAAAATTAGGCAGTAAAGAGAAATCTTCAAATAGCAACTCACACATAAAAGGTCATTTCTTTTTTTTTAGACAGAGCCTCAAGCTGTCGCCCTGGGTAGAGTGCCATGGCATCACAGCTCACAGCATCCTCCAACTCCTGGGCGTAAGTGATTCTCTTGCCTCAGCTCCCAAGTAGCTGGGACTTAAAGGTGCCCGCCACAACACCCAGCTATTTTTGGGTTGTAGTTGTCATTGTCGTTTGGCAGGCCCAGGCTGGATTCAAACCCGCCAGCCCTGGTGTATGTGGCTGGCGCCTTAGCGACTTGAGCTACAGGCGCCGAGCCTTAAGGCAATTTCTTAATGGTCATTAAAAGTGTATTTGAAAAAATACTCACAGATTCGTATTAAACCATGAAACTACTACACCCAATTTTCTGTTGCATTTATTTTGGAAACACATGAGAAGGCAAAATCCCACAAACGATGACCACCTACCCTATGAAAGAATTACTTTATTCACAGGAGTCACAGCTTCTCTTATGTCTTGTAGGTTTGTTCTGTAAAGTGAAATTCTTGATCTAAAGTTCATCCTGTAGGTTCCAAAACTCTTAAAAGGACTGTTCTAAGGGTGATGTTGTAAGGATACCTACAGACAGAAGAAGAGAAAAGGCCAATATAGACCAGCGTGTAGTCAGGGATTGAAGGGAGAAAGGAAAAGCAAAGGAATCTGCAAAAAGACTTGGGGACCTGAGGGGACTAAGGGGACAGCAGATCCTCCTAAAGAGAAGATTATTGATGAGGTATCTTTGTGCTCAAAAGTGTAAAGATTTAAAAAGGAACACGGTATATATCCCTTAGCATTCAGCCTAAATGGCTATTTAGAAAGAAGTGTCAGCCACAGATGAAGAGTTCACTACTATTCCTATATTTTTAATACACAAAGGAAAAGCTGTGTCCAACCTTTTGGCTTCTCTGTGCCACACTGAAAGAAGAAGAGTTGTCTTGGGCCACACATTAAATACACAACCAGTGATGAAAGCTGATGAGCAGGAAAAAAAGTCCGTGCACAATTTTCATAACCATCCCCCAACTCCACAAATAAGTAAAAAAACTTCACATAATTTGCTTGCAGCCCCACAGCAGCACCCCTGCCAGAAACCATGTAACTCCAATTAATACGATAAATAAAAAATACCCATTCTCTTTTGTAATGTACTCTTATCTTCTTCTCTTCCTTCCAATATGTTAAGGGTGCCTCCAAAATGAGATCAGAGATAAAGGTGGGAACTTTCTTCTACAATCACTGATGCCATATATCCCTACTTGACCAAGCAACAATTTTCTTCATTACCTTCTCTAGTCCTAACCCAACCCTTCCCTTACTATATATTAAGGAAGTTCATGGTGATGAACAATAACATGAACTAACAAATCATCTGCATCTTGCTTCTAATGATAACAATTTATTTTGTTCTACAAAAAAATACCCTCTGCACATCTTTTTTTTTGAGACAGAGTCTCACTATGTCGCCCTTGGTAGAGTGCCATGGCATCACAGCTCACAGCAACTTCAAACACTTGGGCTTAAGCGATTCTCTTGTCTTCAGCCTCCCAAGTAGCTGGGACTACAGGTGCCCGCCACAACGCCCGGCTATTTTTTGTTGCAGTTGTCATTGTTGTTTAGCTGGCCTGTGCTGGGCTCGAACCCGCCAGCCTCGGTGTATGTGGCTGGCGCCCTACTCATTGAGCTACAGGCGCCAAGCCTCCTCTGCACGTCTTATTTACTTTCTTCAACTCTCTATCTATATTCATGGATTGTTTATATTTTAATTTTAATGCAAATGATAATTTATTAAAAGAAAGAATTACGATATTTCTGATTTTGCAAACTTGATGTTGCAAAGTCTCTTGGCACATACTAGAAAGTTTGCACAAAAAAAGCTCTTTATACACATATACTGTCAGGAGTATCTCAATCGTCAGTTTCTCAGAAATTTTTTTCTTTGAGACAGAGTCTCACTCAGTCACCCGAGGTAGAGTGTCTTTGTGTCATAGCTCACAGCAACCTCAAACTCTTGGTCTCAAGGGATCCTCTTGCCTTAGCCTTTGGAGTAGCTGGGAGTACAGGTGCCTACCACAAAACCTGGCTAGTTTTTCTATTTTAGTAGCGACGGGGTCTCACTCTTGCTTAGGCTGGTGTCAAACTCCTGAACTCAAGCAATCCACTCACCTAGGCCTTCCAGAGTGTTAAGATTATAGACATGAACCACCACACTGGCTCAGAAATATTTCAATAAGATTCTGAATTATCTCTCACATTGTCTAACGGTTAACAAAATGAAAAAAAAATTTTTTCTTTCCCTGATTTAATCAGCATCCTTCTTTGATCCCTAATGAATACTGTATTTAAGGTCTGTTTGTTGATAGAACCTAAAAGACCGACTTACTGTATTGCTCTACTAGAACAAAGAAAGCTGAACTTTCTTCTCAGAAAGTAATATATGTGAGAAGACTTCCAGGCAGAACCTGTCACTTTATAAACATTTATGAATCTCACAAGAGAAATAAACATTAACCAATGTAATGATTACAATACAGATTCCAAGCATAGGTCATCACTTACTTAAAACTTACTGAAAGCACCAGAGAATTGCTACTAGAAAGAAAAAGGGACCACAAGCCACCTTTCTATCATAACTCACCCTATGCTGAATAATACAAAACTCATTCTGACAAGAAACTCCACTGCAATGTATGTAATGAACGTGGCAATGCCTTCAAAGGAAAAACAAGCCTTGGGCGGCGCCTGTGGCTCAAGGAGTAGGGCGCCGGTCCCATATGCCAGAGGTGGTGGGTTCGAACCCAGCCCCGGCCAAAAAAAACCAAAAAAAAAGGAAATACAAGCCTTATAGTGCATCAAAGAATTCATAGTACACAAAAGCTAAAATGAAAACCCTATGACTGTGATAACATAGAAAAACCTTCAGAATATAGTCGTTTCCTCGACATTAAAGAAGTACACTGGAAAGAAGCCCTATAACTGTATACGAGCCTTTTAAAAGAAAACAAATCTTCATGATCAAAAGAGAAATCATACTGGGGATATCTAGGTATAGATATGTGGAAGAACTTTAATTGAGAGCGTAGCTCTGACTGAATACCAGAAATTATACTAGAATGAATGACTGTAACCCTTGAGCTAAACTTACTCAGCACTGGAGAATTCGTAGTAGGAAGAAACTTGAAAATATTATACATTATGGAAGGAAAAATAACTCCTGTTTCTGCAGAAAGAGTATTATTTTTAAAAAGTCACACTGGGTAGGTAATAAAATTTTATAGAAATAACTCCAAACATGACAAACACTATAAAGTATGATGTTTTCATTTAACAAACTCCTCTACTGAACAGGTTATTAGTCTAGGGAGAAGAGATCCATTCTCGCTCTTGTGGAATTTACATTCCAGTGAGGGAATAATAGACCCCTAATCTGTAACTGTTTAACTCGAGTCCACCCCTCCATCCTTTATCACCTCTTAAGACTCCTGCAGTTTTGATTAAAATTATTATTTATTAATGCCTTATAATTATACTTAACTATAGCTCTTACTCTGAAGTCACCCATTTCGGGGACTATTCAAAGATCTAAAAGGCATTTTAAAGATGAACTAGTCCAAGCAAAGCACAGAATTAAAAGTTATATATGGATTTTCTACTGAGCAGGGGTCAGTCCCCCTGACCCCTGTATTGTTCAGGGTCAGCTGCAGTCCTATTTATAACTTAATGTATAGCTATAAATGCCATGTGGGCTTCTGAGGCCTGAATAATATACAAATGATGTCAAAATTTTTAAACATTTTAAAATTAATAAAGTATAATTTGACATTTCTAGTATGTCTTATTTTGAGATACCATAATTGACCGTTTTCCTTATTTAAAAGAAATATTGCTAAAACTACTTACATCTGGTTGAATAGCTTTAAATACTGGAACATCCATTAGTGTTATCTGACCCTGAAATAAAAAGCAAAAATGACAACTTCTTCTTTGGAATTCTGTGATATACCAGATATTCTAAATTTAGATTATATTCTATACTAAAATATTACCGAATATTCAATTTTATAAGGGTTTATAGAAAATGAAAATTTAGCCTTTATACCATTAATATAATTATTCCTAATTATCTAATATCAATTTTATTTCCTTGGGAGACAAATTAGGTAAAGTTAGAAAATAAAAATTGTAAAAATTTGGACATAGTCACACATATTACATACAAATAAAAAATAAAAATCAGGTTCGGCGCCTGTGGCTCAGTGGGTAGGGTGCTGGCCATATATACCAAGGGTGGTGGGTTCGAACCTGGCCCCAGCCAGCTAAAACAGCAGTGGCAACTGCAATAAAAATAGCTGGGCGTTGTGGCGGGCACCTGTAGTCCCAGTTACTTGGGAGGCTGAGGCAAGACAATCATTTAAGCCCAAGAGTTGGAAGTTGCTGTGAGCTGTGACGCTACAGCGCTCTACTAGACAAGGGCGATAAAGTGAGATTCTGTCTCAAAAAAAATAATAATAATAATAACATCAGACTACTTGTTCAGGGATCAAGGTTCTTATTAGGATGATAAATAATAACTCTTCAAATAGCAATATGAAATCTGACACTAATAAAGTTTTCTTCCTAACTTATAAAGAAGTAATGAGACTACACTAAAGGTAACTATATCCAAGGGCTTTATATGCTATGCTCTGTATCACTATGGCTATAGATAGGAAACAAAATTCAATAACATATTAAAGAATAATATGCTATGACCAACCACAGTTTATTCCTGGAATGCAGGAGTGGTTCAACATCAGAAAATCAATATATCCTGCTAACAAATTAAAGGAGAATGAGAACATAAATACATCAATGTCAGTTCAGAAATAAGAGTTTTTCTAGATACCTTTCATGATATTGCAATAATACTTCCATATATCATTTTTTAATTGTTTAAATTTATAAAACAGTAAAAATACTTCTTAGATATGTTGATAAAATATAGTTGGCTTGGAGAAATGGTATAGGTAGAGGTGAAAGCAATTACCATAAAGGTAAATACTTACATTTACCAAACTGAAAGTGTATCTTATAAAACTTCTCCATGGGGCTGCGCCTGTGGCTCAGTGAGTAGGGCGCTGGCCCCATATACCGAGGGTGGCGGGTTGGAACCTGGCCCAGGCCAAACAGCAACAAAAAAATAGCTGGGTGTTGTGGTGGGCGCCTGTAGTTCCAGCCCCTCGGGCAGCTAAGGCAAGAGAATTGCTTAAGCCCAGGAGTTGGAGATTGCTTGAGCTGTGACACCACTGCACTCTACTAAGGGCTACAGAGTGAGACTGTCTCAAAAAAAAAAAAAAAAAAAAAAAAAACTTCTCCAAAAATGTCTGTAACTCTTAATTTACCTACATTATTCCTCTGCTTGTTCTATAGTTCCCCTCTAAAATTCCCATATCCACCTTTTGTTCTATAGTTCCCCTCCAAAATTCCCATATCCTCCTTTTTAAAAATCATCTCTTCCACAGGGCCTACAAATTATAACTCAATAGCAGCAATGTGTAAACTACATACAAAACCTGGAGAAGGCAGAAGGGGGCTTACCGCATATTCTTCTGGTGTAACCTTAAGAATGTCAAATACCACAGCATCAAAGCTTTTCTTCAATTCAGAACCTTTGTCACTTAATGATTCAGAGCTGCTACTTTTCTGTTAAATTGAAAGAAAACGCAGCCATTTTAATATTGTCCCACAGTCAATGTGACAGAAACCAGAATGGCCTTAAAAACTGAGAAAACTAAGAACAGTGAATTAACAAATGCTGGAGAAAAGCTACTTGGTTAAAGTACTCAAAGGGTAAGCAACTTGAAATCTAACCTCAATTTTACACTTTTTGTTTTTTAGATTTTTACGTTCTCGAGTAAGTCATTTTCTTCTGAGTCAAGTTTCCTTATCCTGACATTCTATCATTTTCTATAGAGATAAAAGATTCTAATTAGGTTGATGATTCTCAAATGGGTAAAGAAAATCAGAGAGAAAGATACACATCTATTTATTACTTTAAAAACTAATTTTTATTAAGAAAAAGATAATTACTTCTATCACATAGCCATCAAAAAAATAGTTAGAACTCCATTAATTAAAGAGTTGTATAATCCATTCTTAAGTGATTTCTATCTGTGATAGTATCCAACCTTTTTTCCTTTCTGCCACACATGAGAAGAATAAGAGTTGTCTTGCGCCAGACATTAAATACACAAACACTAATGAAAGGTGACTAGCAAAAAAAAGGTCCATGCATACTTTGTGTGATATTCCATACCAAAGATAAGCAAAAAAGTCCCTCAAATCAGCATGCAGTGGTGGAAGTTTGAACACCCCAGAATACTGTTTCTACTATACTGCAAATTTAAGTTTTTCTGTTTTAAGTTTGAATGTGCTAATGCTACATATAGAACAAAAGGTGGATTTTGGCCCTGAAAATATTAACTGCTGTTAAATTTCCACTTCATCTATGTCATGACATAAAAGTATACTCTGAATTAGTTGGCTGAATTTGGAGGATCATCAGCACAAGAACATTTAGACTAGATGAAGCTTGAATTAAATGGTGGTAGGATATGAGGCTATAGTTAATGGCACAAAAAAATTAACCAATGTTTTAATTACCACAGCACACACAGGTCAACCCACCAGCTGTTACACATCAGTTTTGAGCACTTGTTCCTATGCTTCATTTTTTATCTCCCTGCCTTCAGTAGCAATGGCCTCAGGTATAGAGCCACCATCATTACAAAAGAAGTGATGTGTCACTCATGTTGGAAAATTCTCAACTATTACTACCTTAAATATTTTTTCTGCTGCTTTCTCTCTCTCTCTTCCTTCTGGTATTCCTAGTATGTGTAAGGTACACATTTTGACATTGCCCCTAGTCCTTGGCTATTCTGCTCCTTTCCTTTCATTCTATTTTCTCTGCATTTCAGTTTAGGAAGTTTCAGCAAAAAGTTGAACAACAAGCTAGTTCTTTCCTTGGCTGTTTACTGGCCGTCTACTACTCGTGAGCTCCTCAAAAGCATTCTTCATTTCTGTCGCAATGTTTTTGAATTCTAGCACTTCTTTTTGATTCTCAGAGCTTTAATACCCCTGCTTATTATCAGCCATCTGTTCTTACATGCTGCCTATTTTTTACATGAGGGCCTTTAGGATATTAATGACAGTTATTTTAATTCCCAGTCTGATTACTTCCAAAATCTTTGCCATATCTGAAGCTGGTTCTGTTGCTTATCTCTTCAGACTATGCTCCTGCGTCTTAGCATGCCTTGTAATTTTGTGTTTGAAGTCAGACATAGTATGTTTGGTAATAAGAACTGGCTACATAGGCCTTTAGTGCAAGGGTTTATGTTTATCATGCTAAGAGTCATGCTGTGTTTACAGTTTGGTGTTGCTGTAAGTGTGTGAGTCTTCGATTTCCTCTAACATCCTTGTTTGATTCTCCTCTGTTGTCTCTGCGTTCCCTAGAAACTCTTTCTTTTTTTTTTTTTTTTTGCAGTTTTTGGCTGGGGCCAGGTTTGAACCCTCCACCCCCGGCATATGGTGCCGGTGCCCTACTCCTTGAGCCACAGGCGCCGCCCCCTAGAAACTCTTTCTTAGAGCTTGAGCCTTGTAGTTCTTTCAGCTGAAATCCTCCGTTAGTATATACAAGTTTATGGTTAAGGTGTGGAGGGAGGGAATGTCCTATAGCCCTATGATTAGCCTGTGTCCTTGGATTGTGACCTGCACAGATGCTTTTCAGCCACTCTTACCCTGCTTAAATGAGAGAGGAAGACTACAGGAGTCTGAAATTGGGGATTTTTCTTCCCCCAGGTAGATTAGGCTCTTGGCAGCAAGTGAAAAGCAGAATGCTCTGAGTGTCTTTCAGAATGGCTACTTTCCCCTTCTGCCTGCTAGAAGTCAAAGGGGACTTTTCTCTGATTTTCACCATAAGAACCTGGTAGGCATCCTAGAGGTAATAAAACTCACAAAACTTGAGGCTGAGAGGAACTTGAGAATGAGTCCCTAAGAGTCCTTAACTCTCAAACTAGTCCACACATAGCCTCTAGCAGTTTGTCAACCACAGTTTCTCCTACCCTTCCCGGGGTCCCCTGACTCCTGCTCCTCTCTGTAACTGCTTTCTCTCTCCAGGTTTTAGAGCGTTACTGTTAGTTTGCTCTGCAATATCAATTCTCTGACGAAGCTAAGGAGAGTTACTGATTTTCAGTTCATTCGACTTTTTTTCATATTGAGGACAGAAATGATAAATTCCAACTTCTTTATAAATTCTAGGAGACCTTAAGTCTCATAAATAAAATGGAGTATTTTATTTCATGTATATAATCTCTGTAACTATGACTAGTGTACAGTGTGTCAGCGATATTATTTTATGTCCCAAAACTAATACAGAAATACATTTACATGGTTAAGAATTCAAACAGACATCAGTTAATCAGTATACACTAATTCAACAACTAAGTACAATACACTCTGTCTTATAAATACATTAATCTTAAACATAAGTTGGTAACTTTTCCCAAGTTGTTAACTCATTCAAGACAAGTTACTAAATCATAATGGCAATTTTATTGTTTATCAAAAAAAAAAAAAAATACTTCCCTCTTTTCCTTCTTACAAGCCATTGTTACAGGCTTAAAAAATTACTAGTGATATACTTTGACCTACTTCACCAGTACCAATAAGGGGGTAATGACAGGAAGCTAAGCAGTACTTAAGCATAAAATCCACTGACAGAAGAGCAGTAATTCTTCACTCAAGACGAGAGACTTCATTCAAGACTGAGACTTTCAAACGTCTGAAAATGAATCTACTGCAATTCTCCCACTGATAACAGAAGCTTCAAACACAGGTTAAATACACATGGTACTGAGAAAGCATAAATCAACCAAACCAGTTAAAGTATTTTATCCATTCTGTAAGTGCATCATTTTTATAATTAGCATTTTGATGTTAACAAACCTATATTTCCAGAGAAGGTGGAAATTGCGTATTTTTTATTTTATTTTCTTGCCACAGTAACAGACAATTTAAAAGGCAGACTTATTTTTTTTAACCTTTTTTATCCTTACTTTTCATAGCAGTATAACTGTGAAGTTTAACGTATTCATTCACTTTTAGGAAAAGTCCATAGAAGTTTTATACAAGTGAAATGATACATTTTAACAAACATTTGTGTACCTTTCTATGATAGCAGACCAGGTGTTTCTGAACATATTGTTACAAATATAATATACACACACCACACACACACACACACACACACATAGAGATATATATACACATATGTATGTAACATAGTCAAAAAATATGGTTATAAATATATCAAGCATATACATAATACAAACATATATATAAGCAATATAATCCCTGTCTCAAGGTGGAAGAAAAGCTCTGTATAAATTTAGGAAAAAAATTTATAAAGAGGTTTTTTTTAAAGTGACAGTTTCAAAAATAGGAAAGTTCTCCTCTGTTTAGGGGATTAAGAAAGACTTTATTAAAAGCCTTTTGAAATACATTTTGAAAGACAAAATTTCTTTTGTGCAGGAGGGAAAGGGGCACATTGGAATGAGAAGAAGAATTCCACCTAGAAAAACTGACATAGGCAAAGTTATAACAGAAGAAGGAAAAACTATTGTTTTATATAGATATCAGGCAAATGCAGAATTCTTTCATTAGCATGTAAGTTTCAAACAGGATTGGTAGGAGCTTTATCTATTAGAAAAAAATGGGGACCACTTTAAGGAAAGTCTTGAATAAAAGGCTAAGGGGGCATTTGATTGGTAGGCAATGAGGAACCACCAATAGTTTTGGTATAAAATAAAATTTAAGAGGCTCGGCGCCCATAGCACGGTAGTTATACGGCACTAGCCACATACACCGAGGCTGGCCGGTTTGAACCAGCCCGGGCCAGCTGAACAACGACAACTGCAACAAAAAAAAAAGCTGGGCATTGGGCAGATGCCTGCAGTCCCAGCTACTTGGGAGGAGGAAGCAAAGAGAATCAGTTAACCCCAAGAGTTTGAGGTTGCTGTGAGCTGTGATGCCACAGCACTCTACTGAGGGTGATATAGTGAAACTCTGTCTCAAAAAATAAAGAAATAAAATAAAATTTAAGAGCTATATTTTAATAATACTAATTTTAAATTTCAGTCAAATGGACCAGAAACAACACAGAATAGAAGTACAAGACCAAAGTAAAAGGCCATTGCAACAGTCTAGGCAAGAAATAATAAATGGCCAACTAGGATGGTGGTTTAGTAGCAGAAATAAACAGAAAAGGCCTGGATCAAAGAGAAAAGGTAGACAGCTCCAAGACAGCTGCCAAGAATCTCTACCTCTTGGCATCCTTGCCCTTGTGTGATCCTCTCCCCTTGAGTGTGGATAGGACCTATACTACTTGTTTCTAACCAGCAGAATACTGCAAAGGTGATGGGATGTCACTTTGTGCGATTATTACACTGTAATGTAATAGAGTTGTCCTATTAGCAGATGATTTCTGCTATGATGAGACAAAGGCTGTGGGGGGCAAAGGGAAGTGAATTAACAACAAATCTGAAGATTTAAACTTATTATGGCTACAAAAATGTGGTGCCATTAATAAAAGTCAGAGAAAAGGGTTGCACTAGTTTCTTTACAAAGTATGGAAAACAACAGTAATAAGTAACTTGATTTTGTTGACATTACACGTGTAAGTGAAATGCCTAATAAAATTATAAAGGAAGTCAGGGCTAGAGATGAAAATATGAAAATCATCTATATAAGAAAAACCACAGACTTAAGACTATTTTCAGTGATATCAAGGCCTAAGTAATAGGTTAGGATTCCAAAACAGAATTCAACTATGTAACTTTGAGGTGTTAAAAGGTCATTAACATTTTTCTCATCCAAGACAGTAAAAATAAAGATGAAATATGGAAAGCAGATACTGAAGTTACTGAGGAAAGCAGGCAAGTACCCTAGATTTATAGACAAAGAAAAAAAAGCAACAAAAGTAAAGTCACAATACATTAACTCAGTCACGATACATTAAGCCAGTGGTTCTCAACCTTTCTAATGCCGCGACCCTTTAATACAGTTCCTCATGTTGTGGTGACCCCCAACCATAAAATAATTTTTGTTGCTACTTCAAAGTAAGTACCTAGTTCAGTCTGTATCTCTATCTTCAATGCTAAGCTACATCAGCAGAGTAAGCCATTGCAACATTAAGGGTTAATAGTTCTTTGATTTACTCTAATAGGCTTGGAATCAAGGGACTTAGCTGGTGTCCAAACTTTAAATAAAAGAAATTCACATGGGTGGTGCCTGTGGCTCAAAGGAGTAGGGCACCGGCCCCATATGCCGGAGGTGGTGGGTTCAAACCCGGCCCCGGCCAAAAACTGCAAAAAAAAAAAAAAAAGAAAAGTAACTCAGCAAAGAAATTCACTTGTACTCAAGTGTTTTCACTTGTATTGCCCTCAAGATTGATGTAAGTAAAATTATCCTAAAAAGAAACTGTTTCCTTTAAAACTAAACTCAAGAAAGAGTTTTAAGTTATTACTTACCATTATTTTTCAAGTATCTTACGTTGATAAGGATCAAGTGTTTCATAGTGAACATTATGAATAGCAAAATTAAAAGTTAAAAGGAAAAAACTAAAAAATGTGTAGGCCTCCTCATCCTCTGATTTACATTGTGGGTATTCAACCACAGTGCTTGAAAAATTACAAAGCCAGGTAGGAAACTTTACAACTCAACTTATCAGATATCTTACCTCAGAAGCAGTAGCTGCAATATTAACACTGCTTGCCTGTCCATTCATTAGGTCCATGCTTCCCTCATCAGTCCCTGACGCTATGTTAACAGCAACAGAGGACTGAGTGGTTCATGTCCAAGGCCACAAATACATTATTCCTGTAAAAAGTAAACAAAAAGGTTGAAATGTATGTCTTCCCCAAAGTTTAAGAAAATAAACCCAAGCCTACTATCACACCAAGAAATAAAACACTTCACCTTCACAAAACTCATTTATTTTAGCTAAGCTACTGAATCATGTATATTTTTAAACAGAAATACCAACTGGACAGTAACCAACAGATGTTACTGTTACTTGTCTTCGTAAGACAAGCAAAAGCATACCTTTCCACTTATGTGGGTACGTGACAGAAAAAATGAAATTGCACAACTTTTTTAGTCTTAAGTAAATAAAATGTGTAAAATACACGTGGCAAAGACAGATAAGACAAACACAATACACTTTTAGAGATCCAAAGGACACTCCTCAATCAACAATACTGAATAAGCTTACCATGGTTAGTAGTCTAGTTTACCAAGATACCTCAAATACTTAAAATCTATGTAACACACATCAAAATATATAGTTATCCTCAGGGGACTGGCTTCACGACTCTCTGTAGACACTAGAACCCACACATGCACAAGGCCCTTAAATAATGGCTTAGTACTTGCATATGAGCTACGTACATACTTAAACCTGTGGTCTCCAACTCCCGGCTATGGCCTATTAGGAACTGGGCTGCACAGAAGGTGGTGAACAGCAGGCAAGCAAGGGAACCTTCCCCTCCATTTATCGAGCTCCCCATGGCTTGTACCACCACCAGAGCTCCACCTTCCGTCAGATCAACATTAGATTCTCACAGGAGCATTAGTGCAAGTACAGGATCCAGGTTGATGCTCCTTGTGAGAATCTAATGCCTGATGGTCTGAGGTGGAGCTGAGACCATAATACTGGCACTGGGGAGCACCTGCAAATACAGATTATCATTAGTAGAGAGCTTGGACTGGACAGAGACCATAGTAAATCAATTGCTTGCAGACTCTATCAAAACCATCCTCCTTCCTCCAGTCCATGGAAAAACTGTGTTAGAACTGATTCCTGGTGCCAAAGAGGAAAAACTGCCATGGAACTGGTCCCTGGTGCCAAAGAGGTTGAGGACTAGTGCCTTAAATCACTTCTAGATTACTTATACTGCATCTTATACATATACAAGGTAAATGCTATGTTGTCAAAGTTTTCATACTGTATTGTTTAGGGAATAATGACAAAAAAGAGTCAGTACAGATGCAATCGTCCTTTTTATTTTTCTTCCCCAAATGTTTTTAATCCATAGTTGATTGAATCTATGGATTCAGAACCCTAGGATATGGAGGGCTGACTGTACCATACCACAGTCAATGGTATGTTTATTTGTATAGAGCTTTACAGTTTACTGAGCATCTTCAATATGTTACCTTACTGAGTTTTACAACTTCTGGTAACATTAATTAGAGAAAATATTGTTGTACCCATATAATACAAAGAAACAACCTGTAAGGACACAGCCTAGTAAATAAGGGGCCAAGAACAGGACTCAAGCCACCGAAAATTCCAGTCTTTCCACAACAAGGTATCTCTTTATTAAAAGTCAAGCATATTTTCTTGAAGTCTAATATTTTTCCACAAATAACTTGCCAGATAATACTGAATAGGTAACTTTACCACTGTAGGACAAAATCTCTTCCTGTCTTTAAAATGACAGAGGTGGCTTGGCACCTGTAGTTCAGTGGCTAAGGGTGCCAGCCACATACACCAGAGCTGGCGGGTTCGAATCCAGCCCTGGCCTGCCAAATGACAACTGCAACAAAAAAATAGCCAGGCGTTGTGGCAGGCGTCTTTAGTCCCAGCTACTTGGGAGGCTGAGGGAAGAGAATCGCTTAAGCCCAAGAGTTTGAGGTTGCTGTGAGCTGTGACCGTCACAGCACTCTACCCAGGGCAACATAGTGAGACTCTGTCTCAAATAAACAAACAAACAGATAAAGAATAAAATAAAATGACAGAGGTAGACAGACTTTAAGATCACTTTTTAACTTTAAATATCTAAGATGTTTTCCATAAGAGAAATGACAAGTGTCTATAAATTAGGTAGTCCACACTATACTCTATTTATTTATTTATTTATTTATTTTTGAGACAGAGTATCACTATGTCATCCTTGGTAGACTACCATGATGTCACAGCTCACAGTAACCTTAAACTCTTCATCTTAAGCGATTCTCTTGCCTCAGTCTCCTGAGTAGCTGGGACTACAGGTGCCTGCCACAATGCCCAGCTATTTTTGGCTGCAATTGTCATAGGTGTTTAGCAGGCCCGGGCCAAGCTCGAATCTGCCAGCCTCAGAGTATGTGGCCAGCATCCTGCTCACTGAGCTACAGGCACTGAGCCACTATACTCACTTTAAAAACTGAGTTTGATATGTCAATAATAATTCCTTCTTTCTTTGGAGAAGCAATACAGGAGAGTATTCAAAGCACAGACTCTGGAATAAAACTACCTCTTTGTGAACCTATTATATGTTTTTCTGTGTTCAGTGTCCTTATCTATGAAATAGTGCTAAGTACCCTCTTCAGAGTTGTGGTGAGAAGAAATGAGTTAATATGTGCAAAGCACTGTACTGACAAACGGAAGTATGCTATTATTATTCCATCATGCAGTGATAATGGAGATGTTGTTACTATCCACTCAATCCACTTAAAGCTTAAATTCAATGGAATCTTCTAAATAAAGAAGACAAAAACCTTATAAATGTATCTCTGGCAAGCACACGTTCAAGAACATCACTACAATTCCTAACTGCAGACACAATAAATAACAATGCCTAAAATATGTTTCTTAGATGTAGCAAAACATGTTCTTGTTTTCAAATACTTAAAAACTATTACTAAAGATAGTAGCCTGCAGTCATATCTTGAATTTATCGTCATTTCTTCAGATATAGACTAAGCACTTCTAAGAGCAAAACACTATTCTGTAAGTTTTAAAACAAGAAATATATTACAAATAATGGGGATGTAAAATCATTTGTAACCCACTTAGAAAATCGATGTGAAATGAATAAAGCACAAAATACTTTAATTTCCTTCAATCTCCACTATCTCATTCTATAAACTTTATTATCTGTATGGGGCTATTATATAGATCAACTAATATTTACACTGCTATACAAAACCAGCTTGATTATCCAGATTTCTCTTCAGTAGCAGTTAACAGTCTGCTATGAAATGTTTTCAAATAGTTTCTTCTCACTCCACATTTTCAATATAGACCAAATATGGCATGCATTCATAAATCAAGAGTGCCCCCTAGTGCTAAGAAAAATATTTTAATTTAATAGAGGAATTGTATCCTAAATCTATTTCACATATCAATATATAAACTTTATAATGTTACTTATTGAAAAAAAGGTAATACAGATGGGGAATAACATATGTGTAAACTACACTCATATTCAAATTTTCTTTACCTGCCTTTTTATTTTTGAGACAGAGTCTCACTTTGTCACCCTTGGTAGAGTGCTATAGCGTCACAGCTCACAGCAACCTCCAACTCCTGGGCTTAGGCGATTCTCTTGCCTCAGCCTCCGGAGTAGCTAGGACTAGAGGCTCCTGCCACAACGTTCAGCTATTTTTTGTTGCAGTTTGGCTGGGGCCGAGTTGAACCTGCCACCCTCTGTATATGGGGCTGGCGCTCTACCCACTGAGCCACAGGCGCTGCCCTCTTTACCTGCTTTTAATTAAATTGTCATTGAAACAGTCTATAGAAATTAGTCATATTAAAATCCATTATACACGCATATAAAAAAAGGTAAAGCACACCTTAAAGAAAATAAATAAAACTTATTTATAACTAATTATAAATATACTGCATTTCAATAGTACATAATAATAATGAAGTACAACAGAGGCTCGTATGGTACTATAAAAATACTAAAAGCCATAAAAAAAGACAGAGACATGGAATATTTATTCTTTTAGTATATGCCTCAAAGACCTTTCCTGAGCTTTGCACATAGAAAAATTCAAATACATAAGGGTAAATATATGCTTTAATATTATTTTTCTTACCAATGACACAAATACTCATAATGACTACCAACATCACGACAATTATCTTCTTAATTAAATTCATTTGTTTCTTCTACTCCTCAACTTCTAAAGACAGTTACTTCAGCTGTCTTTTCTGTTTAAAGTCCAAAACAGAGAATTTATCTTCTCAATGGTATTCCTAACAAGAAACCAATTTTTTAATAAATGAACAAGGTGATTAAAGTCAAAGCAACAATTTCTCACTAAGTAATCTCACTTCGCACTACCAGTTCCATGTTCTTTTCAATTTATACTATCATCTTTAGGAATATTATGCTAAAGACATGTAATAGTTTTACCAAACATACTCCAGAAGAGTTAAGCAACTACAAGAAAATTGACAGTAAAAGGAAATTAATTAGTACAACTTCTTTGGAAACATTTCAGTAATACAGAACTGATATGTTCGTGTACTTCTGGCCCCAAATCTCAGTGCTGGAAATTCATCCTATCAAAACTCTAGAGAAAAAGAAAAGACTATATAAAGCTATTTAATCAAGCACTGTTTAAAATAGTGAAAACTAGGAGTAATTTTAATGCCTTTCTATAAAATCACATTTTAAAAATTCAAATGGACGATTACAATAAGGGAACCTGAAAATAGCAGAAAAGTTCAGTAAAATCAACTATATCTTCTCATTTTAATGTTCTTACAAAGTTTCATGAGAAATAAATTAGAGTAAAATTAATTTAATTTTTTAATTTTTCTTTTTTTCTTTAACTGTGATTATAAATACAACACTAACCCTAACAATTTATAATCACAGTTTGTGATTATAAATACAATTCAGTATTTAGCACTTATTACAGAGTTTGCTTTAACATTTATTTTTAAGTAGAAATTAATGATATATTTTATATGATATCCAGGAGAGGCCCAAAAATATAAATGACCTGTGTGTCACAGCCTTAAAGCAAGCCCACTTCTAGCAAAGTTTAATAGATAAAAATTACACTGCCTTCTTTATTTTTTAAAGTAAGAAACCAGAGATTAGTCCCTAATATCCCAGTACTTTTTTCCAATAATTACGACTCTCCAAATGCTGAGGAGTAACAAAGAAAAAAAGATTTTGTTTTTGGACATAATGATATTGAGTTATTCTGACAAAGGTTTAATAAAAAAAGGAAATTTTTCATCTTTGCATGCAGGCACATATACCAAAGTACTTGACCTCAATTACATACTTCATAAGCATCTCTTAAAAGACCGAGTAAATAAATGAACAAAGTAATCCTTCAGAATTTAAGATAATATAAATGCCAGATGAACAATAAAAGTGTAGGGAGAATGGCAATCAAATCATCAATACACAAAATACTACACAGATTTAAAATAACATGATGAGAATTTCTACTTTCAGTAATGTGGCTGACACAACAATTTAAATATCCATGCGCTACCAAAAGAAATTTAGAATAATGGCTTAAATTTTGATACTAGCTAGACAGGAAAGACAAGGCCACCAAGAGATGGGAATGACATGACATAGAGATATACATGGTCTCCAATCCCATCCACCCACACCTCTACCTAGAATAAAGCCAGAGAAATCAATAATCTGGTCTGGGGGTTGGGGGGGAGGGACACAGTTCCCAAACCCAATCTCCAAAACTTCTCATGGTCATACTCCACCCCCTGAACTTCAATTGCCTTCATTCTACCATTATTACCCAAGTTTACATTAAGAATCCTTGATTGTGTGGAAAGGAAATCTCAGATAGATATGTAAAAGACAAAATCTATGTAGTTCTCTTTAATTTGTAAACAACCCTCACTGCTCCCCACTTCCTAGGTGCAGAGGGAGGGTTACACCTGTAATCCTATAAGATAATGCATTCAAAGATTATGCTTTATCTTCTGGATAGAAAGTACACTGAAGATAATTAGCTAAGTAATTCTAATACTGAGTTCTGAGATGCCTATGCTACCTGACCCAAAATATAAATATAGGTTAACTAGAAATTCAGATAATAGAAAAGAAGTTCATATTCAAAAAAAAAGAAACAAAAAATCTGTGCTCCAAATGTTTGTGTTTTTGTTGTTAGCATATGTGTGTGTATTTTGGCCAAATACTCTAAAGATTGGCCCATAAAAGTCCATTTAACTCATAATACTATATATGTGAAGTAAAACATTCAACATACTAAAACAGTATTAGCAGTTAAAGCATGGAAACAATCCTACTGAAACAGATTTAAACATGTGATGAACTGTGCCACTGTGGACCTAGGAATGGTCAGGGGAAAGAATGTAGTACATTCATAAGGAACATCAGAGCAGAAAAACTACAGGGCTACTACTGATGGGACAAGACAGATATCAAGATTCCAAGGTGGGAGCCGACATTTCAGGTGAGGCAACTGCACTGCAGGACCTCCTTTTTTTTTTTTTTTTTTACAGTTTTTGGCTGGGGCTGGGTTTGAACCAGCCACCTTCAGCATATGGGGCCAGCGCCCTACTCCTTTGAACCACAGGTGCCGCCCTCCTCTTTTTTTTGAGACAGAGTCTCACTATGTCGCTGTCAGTAGAATGCTGTGACGTCACAGCTCACAGCAACCTCAAACTCTTGGGCTTAAGTGATTCTCTTGCCTCAGCCTCCCAAGTAGCTGGGACTACAGGCACCCACAATGAGGCCCAGCTATTTTTTGTTTTTTTGTTGTTGTCATTGTTTGGCAGGCCTGGGCCAGGTTTGAACCCACCAGCCCCCATGTATGTGGCTGGCTCCCTAGCTGCTGAGGAGCCAAGCCAGGACCTTCTTTTAAGGCTGGAAAAGAAAAAGACTAAAATAAAGGACAATTTAAATAGCCTAGACACTGCATGTGTTTAGAGGTAAGAGATTCCCTAAGCTTAGAGGATAGGTAGAAAGGATCTCTTGTACCTGAAATGTTGGGCTAAACTGAACACCACAGAATAATCTGTCAGCAAGAAATTACTACACAATGGAAAACTATGCAACTGTTAAAATATCATCAGAGAATACTAATGACAGGTGAGAAAATATTCACAACATACTGCTAAATGAATAAAGCAATTCACTAAACAGTATTTAAGGTCTAGTCCTTTTTAGTTATCATTATTATAGCGTACAAGAGAGAATACACCAACACACACTAAAATGTAGTTTTTTTTAATTATTAAATCATAGCTGTGTACATTAATGCGATCATGGGGCACCATACACTGGTTTTACAGTATGTATAAAATGTAGTTATCTCCAGGTTTACCAATTTTTTCCTAACTTTAGCTTACCTGTATGTGTATTTTTCAATTTTCCATGAAGATATTACTTTAATTAGAAAAAAAATGCAGGGCGGCGCCTGTGGTTTAGTGGGTAGGGCACCGGCCCCATATACCAAGGATTGGCGGGTTCAAACCCAGCCCCAGCCAAACTGCAACAAAAAAATAGCTGGGCATTGTGGCGGGCGCCTGTAGTCCCAGCTACTTGGGAGGCTGAGGCCAGAGAATTGCCCAAGTCCAGGAATTAGAGGTTGCTGGGAGCTGTGTGATGCCATGGCATTCTACCAAGGGCGATACAGTGAGATTCTGTCTCTACAACAAAAAAAAAGAAAAGAAAAAAAAATGCATTTCCCCACAGACCGCTTATGAGTTACAAGAGAAAAAATAAACTAAACTATGTGAAGAACTGTGCAACTCCTTAACTGAATCAAAATCACCAGCACCAATGAATAAGTATCATATACCTGTGGATGCGATATACTTGGAAGGATACAACATCACTTATGAGTAGTTGAGTTGGGAGCCCATGACTTGAGTCTAATGTCAAGGAAACAAGACAAACCCAATCTGAGAAACATTCTATAAACATATTCTTCAAAAAATGCCAATGTTATCAGAAAGGCTGAGAAACCATTACAATTTGAAGGAAATTCAAGAGACATTGAAACAGCAAGTCAAAGTACTGTTGGGAGTGGGGTGGAAACAAATATGGTAACGGACGATCCTATATGGATGGCAGTAAATGCTCTAAAAGAAGTTACTGGGTAGTTCATAAACTGAAATAGAGACAAAGTACTGTATCAATTTCCTGAAATTGATAATCATACAGTATTTCAGAAAAATAGCATATACATGCATTTGAGAGAGAAGAAAATAGAGTGAACCATAAAGCAAATGTGGCAAAATGTTAAAAACTGGTGAATTTGGGTAGGGGTATATTAGTGTTCTCTTCACCATTTCTATCAGTTAATTGTATCTATCAACTTGATGGGGTCACAGAGTGCCCAGATATTTGGCCAAAAATTATTCTCTGTTTTTCTGTGAGATAAAAATATGAATTGAGGCGGCGCCTGTGGCTCAGTGAGTAGGGCACCGGCCCCATAAACTGAGGGTGGCGGGTTCAAACCTGGCCCCAGCTAAACTGCAACAAAAAAATTAGCCAGGCATTGTGGCGGGCGCCTGTAGTCCCAGCTACTTGGGAGGCTGAGGCAAGAGAATCGCCTAAGCCCAAGAGCTGGAGGTTGCTGTGAGCTGTGTGATGCCACCACACTCTACCGAGGGCAACAAAGTGAGACTCAGTCCTAAAGATATAAATATATATGTATACATATATACGTATATGTATGAGTTGGCAAAATGAGTAAAGCCGACTGCCCTCCCCATGTGGGTGAACCTCATCCAATCTGCTGAAGGCACGAGTAGAACAAAAAGGCTGAGTAACAGGGAACTCTACCTGCTTGCTTGAGCTGAATGAAATGTGGGCCTTTTTCTTCCTTCAGACTCAAGACTAAATAAAACGTCACCTCTTCTTGGTCCTTGAGCCCGCTAGGTTTTGGACTAAAACTTACACCACTAGTTCTCACACTTGAACACGAATTACGTATGCGCTTACTTGAATTTCCAGCTTGCCAACTGTGTACCTTGGGATTTCTTAGCCTCCATGATCATGTGAGCCAATTCCTTCTATTAATATTATAATAAGAGTTAATATATTAATATATAACACATTAATGACATATAAGGAATGAACTTTCTCACATATGTTATTATTATATATTTAAGATTGACAGTATATGTAATTATATAAGGATTATAGATAAAATACCTATACACACATCCTATTAGTTTCTCTGGAGAACTCTTTAAATATTAAGTATATTATTCTTTTAACTTTATTATTAGTTTGGAATTATTTCAAAATAAAAAGTAGGTAAAAAACTGTAAATTCTTCCAAATTATACAGAAGCTCAATTTAAAAATCTTCAATCTGAAAAATTTCATAGAAAACTAACAGTTACACGTCCAATGAAAAAATACAACTCTTGCAACCAACAGATGGCGTTAGTGATCACCTGTTTAGTGACACTAGAGACTTGGGACTTGAGACAAGATGGACTCATGAACAGCTGTTTGGAACTAAGCTATACCTATCCACAAACATTTTCTCATCATGCTAATAAAATAGGTGACTAACAGGTAACTTGGGGAGTATTTCAAATCCCCAGGTCTTTCTTCCTTCTGATACTTGCCCTCTCTTCCCACGGCATGCCCAACATTCCCACCAACCTCATGGAGAATCATGACTGTAGGAATTTACTGGAAAGTGGATGAGAAAGTCTCATACCTTTCAAAGGTGCAAGAATGAAAGATGGAGAAGGAAGAAAAAAAGTAAAGGGAAAAAATGTTTGTTAGCTCACTGCTTTAATCAAATCTCCTGATTCTATGTAAGAAAACACCAATCCAATGCTGAGTTCACATCATCTGGCCAAGCCCACATAACCAGTTAACAACAGATTTCTTAAATGCAAGCCTTCTGTTTGCTAAGCCACACTACCTTCTCCCTACCAACCTTTACTTGATGTTTACATACAGTAGAACCTCCATAGCTGGCCACCTCCTTAAACTGGACATACACCACATGTACATAGTATAGTGGGGGTCTAGCTTCTTATGTTGACCACCTGCATAGGTTGACCAGTTTGTTATAGTTCCTTGGGTGGTCAACTTACAGACAGGTTTTACTGTACTGTGGAAATGTGGGAGTGGAAAGGGATAAAATATCTGGTTTCTCTCCCTCCTTACTACTAGTAAGAGTTCATTAGATGAACACGATGACAAAGGAAATAGTACACAACTAGGAACAGTAAAATCCTCTCTCATATTCAGGGGACTGCCAACTGTTCAAATACAATACAGAGGGCAAAATGTAAAAAGAGATGGGAAGAATCAGGAATTGAGTCTGGAGAAATAAAGGGCAATGTCTGTCACCATAACATAAAAGCCTGGACTTCATACTGTACATAATGAAAAGGCAGAGTCCTTAAAAATAGACTATTAAATTATGTAATCTTGCAAGTTTCATTTAGAAGAATATATTAATATATTTAGAGAGAGAAAAAGAGACAGGGAAAGAGAGTGATTGTGTCTATATTATTCATTGCTATTGAATTCAGAAGTCTCAACAAATGGACACCTATGAGATGACTTCAAGTGCAATCGATCCTTCATGTGTACAAAGGATTTTTTCCAAAACAACTTGAAATATCTTCAAATTTGAGAACGCTACAGCATATAAAACATTCAAGTATAATTAAATTCTTTACTCCTACAGACATGATTCAAGGAGACTGAAATAATTTACACTCGTTCCTGTTACATATAAATCGTACGGCAGACTCAATATGCATCATGAATTTAAGACACTATAGAATTTTATATTTTACTCTTTAATTTACCTAAAATTCCAGAGCAATTGCTTTTTGCTTCTCTTTGGTGATCAGCACTAGGAGTTGTCTCAGCAGCAGAAATATAGTGCTGACAATAAAGTTACTGCACAAAACAGCAGAAATTAACCAATCACATTAAGGAGTACCGGAACCTGTGGCCTTGGGGCCATGTATGGCCTTCTGGATCCTTGAATGTGGCCTTTTGACTGAATACAAACTTTGCAGAGCAAACTCTTTTAGTAAAGGAATCTGATCTGAAAAGTTTGGATTCGATCTAGGGGCTACACATGTGGCATTGACACTGCAGATTTCCCCCACTTCCCCCCGGCCTAACACTGTGTGCAGCAAAATTACAAATGACCCTCCCAGTCATTTATGGAATAGTGGAAATCACAAGGGATAATCTGGAAAAGCTAAGAAATTATTCTTTTAGCAGCTGATAAGCCAAAAATACCATGTGCCCTAACAGTAAAGATCCCACAGAGCTTTCAAAAGTTACAATGCCTATAATAACCTGTAGCTTACACACACACTTTAAAGTAATTCCAGCAGAAAGATTTCAAGAAATGTTTTAGTAAATTTATGGCCTGGTGTTCTATCAGAAGATTTTAGATTAAGAACTGTGAGCACTAGGTCTCTGAAGATAAGCTCGATCCTGCATAAGTTCAGAGGCCATCCAATGACCAGAACGGAACTTTCTGTAAATATTGAAGTGTTAGTGAGATTAAAACACTGTTCTTCATTTACTCTAACAGCTCTCTAAGATAAATATTACCTATCAATAATCAAATCAATTTAGGAAACCAGGTCATAGAGGTTCAGAGGGTTATTTATCAAGAAAAGCAAAAAAATCTTTCCTAGAAACTTCCTCTTACCTACCCGCCCCACCCTGAAAAAAAGAAAGGCATTCTCATAATGTCTCATTTACTAGAATTCCTTCGTATGCATTACATCTGCCAAGGAGGAAGTGTCTGGGATACCTTCATAGAGAATCTGATATCTGAGATGAGTCTTGACAAGTAGAAATTAGGCAGATGGAGGGGAAATTCATGGTGGAGGCAATCCTGGTAAGAGGAAATACTATCTGCAAAACCACAAGAATGGAAGCAGTTGGCATGGCACAGGAATGTTAGTTAATTCTTCTCAGAAAAAGCACAAGGGTGTGTGGGGGTGTATGTGTGAACAAGGAAGATAAACTGCAAAGACAGACTCTAGCCAGATCAAAAAGCACTTACAGGGCGGCACCTGCGGCTCAGTGAGTAGGGCGCTGGCCCCATATACCAAGGGTGGTAGGTTCAAACCCGGCCCTGCCCAAACTGCAACAACAACAACAAAATAGCCAGGCATTGTGGTGGGCACCTGTGGTCCCAGCTACTCGGGAGGCTAAGGCAAGAGAATCGCCTAAGCCCAAGAGCTGGAGGTTGCTGTGAGCTGTGATGCCACAGAACTCTACAGAGGGCAACAAAGTGAGACTCTGTCTCTTAAAAAAAAAAAAGGCACTTACAACAGCATAGGAAAAAATGTGCACCTTCTTCTCTAAATCAAGAGACTGTGACTGAAACTCTACGTCTATAAACTGACCAATTCTCCAAAAGTACGAAAACTGTGTTCATGAACACACACAAAAACTAGCTCTTTCCCTAGATTCACAGCTGTCAAATGATTTTCAAAAAAAATTAAAAAACCATTGTTCTGAGTGACTGGGTGTATCTGTATAATTACAGGCAGGGAAGTGTGCCATAATATGTTTATTTTAGAAAGGTAACTTAGGTAACATTTGTGGATGTTGATGGATTAGGGAGAACCTTAAAAGCTGAAAGAGCAATAAAGATGTTATTATCTTATTCCAGCCAAGAGATAAGTACTACATTTAAAAGCCTAATTCCAAATACTTTTCAAAGGCGAAAGTTGCCAGAAATTATTGATCATCTGCATATGGATTGAAAAAAAGAAACTTATCAATAATAAAATCAATTTAGGAAACAGGGTCAGAGAGGTTAAGAGGGTTATATTACTTCCTAAAGTTCATGTCATTCAATTATTCCATGCCACCATCAGTAAAAGCCATTAAGTACAGCATAGGAGTTTCAAGTAAAGTGTACCTGCTTTCTTCCATTTGCAACCAGCCACCACTGGGAAACTAACCAGAAAATACCAAATGTACCGAAGAGGAAATATATGGCCCACAAGCTAAATCCAGCCCCATTTTTGTAAACCGTCTTAACAGAAACATAGCTGCACTCACCTGCTTATGTCCTGTGAATGGTTGCTTCCACACTACAAAGGCAGAACTGAATAGTTTCAAGAGACTTGTATGGTCTACAAAGCCTAGAGTATTTACTATTTGGGCCCTTATAGAATATTTGCCAATGTCTGGTCTAGAACAAAAACAAGGACAGATTCTATTTCAGAAAGCACTGCTTTAGTACAATAGATGTGAGTAATATGCAAAAGAAGGCTGTACTCTCTACCTCTGCATGTGGACCAACTCCAGGGATGTAGTCAACAGCCTTCTGGGGGCAGCTGCAGGTAAGTTTGCAGTAGCAGCAAGATCCTTCTAAGATCCTAATCAAACTGAATTTATAAAATCCCACATATTTACTCTGTTTGGAAAAATATTACTCTTCACAAGCAATATACTAGGGGCCTATGTTTCAATCCAGTCCAAATCATTGTCCTTCCTCCTGCATTCTTCCAGTCAAATCTACCTCCTCCCTCAGGTTCTTTTTTGTTTTGTTTGAGACAAGAGTCTCACTATGTTGCCCTGGCAACATAGAGTAGAGTGCCACGGCATTACAGCTCACAGCAACCTCAAACTCTCAGGCTTAAGCGATTCTCTTGCCTCATCCTCCCAAGTAGGTGGGACTACAGGCGCCTGACACAATGACCAGCTATCTTTTGGGTGCAGTTGTCATTGTTGTTTAGCAGGCCTGGGCTGGGTTTGAACCCGCCAGCTTTGGTGTATGTGGCTGGTGCCCTACTCACTGAGCTACGGGTGCCAAGCCCCAGTTTCTTTTTTAAAATGAAAAAGAAGAAAATGTAATAGTAAGATACAAGTATCATCAGTAAAACTGATGAAGTATCTAATCTAAGAACCAGGACCTTGGCTTATTTGCAGAACACTGACAAAAAAGCAGCTGACTAGGTAGGCATTTTTAATCAATGAACCTCAAATTTAGATTTCAGATTTAAAATTGCCACCAGTTATTCTGAAAACAAACAAAAACTAAATGTCAGTTGATCAAATAAAATTAAGCTCTCCTGAAGGCCTCTATCAGACCATTTTGTGTATGGTTGCAGTGATGTTTCAATATTTTCTTTAAATGATATGAAAACAAACATAGCTTGAAAAGAAAACACTGCAGCATATCCAAATAGAACTCCAGGCAGCTACACAAAAATAATTATTTCAGCCGAGCACGGTGGTTCACGCCTGCTGTAATCCCAGCACTTTGGGGACCTGAGGTGGGTGGATTGCTTGAGCTCAGGGGTTCAATCAGGCTGAGTAAGAAGAAGACCCAGTCTCTACTCAAAAAAAAAAAAAAAAGAAAAGAAAAGAAAAAGAAAACAAAACAAAAGAAAAACTGGCTGGGCATTGTGGTGGTCACCTGTCTGACCAGCTACTTGAGAGGCTGAGGCAGGGGGATAGCTTAAGCCCAACAGCCCAACAGTTTGAGGTTGCTGTGAGCTATGACACCCATAGCACTCTAGCCTGGGTAACAGAATGAGACTGTCTCAAAAAATCACAACAACAATTTCATAAATCACCCAGGTGCAGTGGCTCACGCCTATAATCCTAGCACTCTGGGAGGCCAAGGTGGGTAGACTGCCTAAACTCATGAGTTGAGACCAGCCTGAGCCAGAGGTAGACCTTGTCTCTAAAAAAAAATAGCCAGGTGTTATGGAGGGTGCCTGTAGTCCCAGCTACTTGGGAGGCTGAGGCAAGACAATCACTTAAGCCCAAGAGTTTGAGCTTGCTATGAACTGTGATGCCACGGCACTCTACCAAGGATGACAAAGACTGTTTCAAAAAACAAACAAAACCCCCCAATAATTTAATAAATCAAAGAGTCTCATAAACATATCATTCATAAATTCCCAAAGTCCTAAGACACCATTTTTTTCCAAGATTTTTTTTTTCAGCAACTTGTTTTGCCAAAAACATATTCAATGCAGGAATGTGTAATAACACAGGATTCAAATAATAAGTAGCAGAATTGACTTTAGATACTCTAAATCAGGGTGTCTCAGCTGTGGTACCACTAACATCTAAGACCAGATAATTCTTTGTTGAGAAGGACAATGCTCTGCATTGCAGGCTGTTTGGCCTCTATCCACTAGAAGCCAATAACAGTTGTGAAAATTACACTGTCTACAGAGGGACAAACCACCTCCACTTGAGAACCACTCCTTCAAATGAATTCTATTTCTTGACAAAACTTCATTCCATTTTTTCTGCTTTGTATATATTTAAAGTAATTAAACAAAAGAGTGATAATGCATGTTATATAAAGTTTTTAATCTTTCATCATATTCTATCTAGAGTAGGATCTTTATTGCATCACTTTTTAAAAGCAGCTTTATTTACATATAGATTACATATAATAAATTATACATGTTCAAAGTAGGTATGGAGTATATGCCCATGAAAAAAAGTCTCCACAAATCAAGATAATGAATGTGTTTAGTTCCTTCCAACGTACCTGGCTTCTTTACTCTCAGCATAATTATTTCGAGATTCACCCCCATTTTGTATCTATTAATATCGTAATTTGTGGCTTGGCGCCTGTAGCTCAGTGAGTAGGGTGCCAGCCACATACACCAAGGCTGGCCGGTTCGAGCCCGGCCCACGCCTGCTAAACAACAATAACAACTCTAACCAAACAGCCAGGCCTTGTGGCGGGCGTCTATAGTCCCAGCTAGTTGGGAGGCTGAAGCAAAAGCATGGCTTAAGCTCAAGTATTTGAAGTTGCTGTGAGCTGTGATGTCATAGCACTCTACTGAGGGTGACATAGTGAAATGCTGTCTCAAAAAAAAAAAAAAAAAATCACACTGTTAGTCCATTCATCTGCTGACAGGCATTTGAGCTTTTCCAATTTGTAGCTGTCATAAAGTTGCTGTGAACAGTAGTTTACTAGTCTTTTCAGTAAATACCTACAACTGGAATAGCTGGCTAACTGTATGTTAACATTTTAAGAAACAAACAAACTGCCTCCTGAAGTGGTTATACAATTTTACAAGTAAAGTATAGCATTCTAGTTCTTTCACATCATTGCCAACACTTAGTATGGTCAGTCTTTCAGGTGTGTAGTGGTAGCTCAATGTGATTATTCGCATTTCTCTAGTGACTAATGATATTATAATTAATTAACATAAAGACTAAGCATCTTTTTAGGTACTTAGTATATCTTCTTTGATGGAGTGTTTATCAAACTTTTTGCACTTTTTTTTTTTTTTTTTTTTGTAGAGACAGAGTCTCACTGTACCACCCTCGGTAGAGTGCCGTGGCATCACACGGCTCACAGCAACCTCCAACTCTTGGGCTTATGCGATTCTCTTGCCTCAGCCTCCCAAACAGCTGGGACTACAGGCGCCCGCCACAACGCCCGGCTATTTTTTTTTGTTGTTGTTGCAGTTTGGCCGGGGCTGGGTTTGAACCCGCCACCCTCAGCATATGGGGCCGGCGCCCTACTCACTGAGCCACAGGAAAATGAATTGTTGGTATTGAGTTTTGAGTCCTTCCATATGTACTTTAGGTACCAGGTAAGTGCTTAATCACACATTTAATTGCAAATATTTTCTCCCATTCTATGGCTTGTCTTTTCATTCTCTTAACAATTATCTTTTGAAGAGCACACATATTGATGAAAAAAACAGAGAGGGCAGCGCCTGTGGCTCAAAGGAGTAGGATGCTGGCCCCATATGCCGGAGGTGGCGGGTTCAAACCCAGCCCCGGCCAAAAATTTCATTTGTCAAAATTCAGTTGTCCATATATGTATGGGCTTATTTCTGGACCCTGTGCTATTCTATCAATGTATTTTCTCTGTATTTTTTTTTTTTTTTTTTTTTTACAGTTTCTGGCTGGGGCTGGTTTTGAACCCACCACCTCCGGCATATGGGGCCAGCATCCTACTTCTTTGAGCCACAGGCACCACCCTCTCTGTTTTTTTCATCAATATAAATTGAGATGTTGGATAGCATTACAATTCTGGGTTTTTTCCCCAAAAAAGTTGTTTTGCCTATTCTAGGTCCTCTGCATTTCCATACGAATTTTAGAATCAGCTTGTCAATTTCTACCAAAAGAAGTCTGCTAGAATTTTGATTGGCATAATATTGAATAAACAGATCAATTTGGGGGAACTGTCAACTTAGCAACAGTGAGTCTTCCAACCCACAAACAACAAGTATATACCCTTTTCTCTAAGACTTCTTCAATTTCCTTCTGCAAATTCTGCATAGTTCTCAGTATTTTATATCTGTTGCTATATCAATGGTGCTAGTTTTATTAAATTTCAATTTCTGACTATTCATGGTGAAAGAAATCTGTTGATATTTATATATTGACTCTGCAGCCCACAACTTTACTCATTAGCTCCAGAAATTTTGTAGGTCCAATCAGAATTTCTATCTACACATTCACATCATCTATAAAAACAAAGAGAAAAAAAGAAAAACCAACAAAGCAACTTCCTTCTTTCCAATCTAATCTTCTTTTTAAGACAGAGTCTCACTATGTCACCCTCAGTGGAGTGCTGTGGTGTCACAGCTCACAGCAACTTCCTCCAACTCTTGGGCTTAAGGGAGTCTCTTGTCTCAGCCCCCCAAGTAGCTGGGACTACAGGCGTCTGCCACAACACCTGGCTTTTTGTTGCAGTTGTCGTTGTTTAGCTGGCCCAGGCCAGATTCAAACCCTACCCACTGAGCTATGGGCACTGCCCCAATCTTTATGTCTTTTCTTTCTTTTTCTTGCTTGACTATACTGGCTGTGATGAACCGCCAGTACATTGTGGAACAGAACTGTTCAGAGTAGAAATCCTTGTCTCATCCCTGGTCTTAAGAAAAAAGCATTTGGTCTTTCACCATTAAATATGAAGCTATATATGTATCGTCTTTCCAGATATTGGGCTGAAGTTCCTTTCTAATCCTAGTTTGCTCAGAGTTACTATCCACAATTAAGAATAAATTGTCAAATGCTCCCCCTACCACCAATTTAGTGAGATGATAACATGATTTTTCTTTTTTAGTTGGTTAATATAGTGAATTATAATGACTGTTTTTTAAATGTTAAACCAACCTTGGACTCTGGAAATAAACCCCATTTAGTCATGATGTAACTTTTCATAAATTGTCACATTCAATCTCCTAAAGTATGTTTAGAATTTTTGCATCTATGCTCATGTGAACTATTTTTATGTTGTCTTTTCTCATAATGCCTTTGCCTAGTTTGAGAATGAGGAAAATGGTGACCTCAGAAAATGAGTCAGTAAAAATTCTCTCCTCTGTAATTTTCTGTTTGTATAGAACTGGTTATACCGTATTTTGCCATGTAAGATGCACTCCCATATATAATTCACACCTATGTTTTTGGCTGAAACTTTCAGGAAAATTGCCCTTGACAAAGCGGCCAACTCTCACTCAGGAGAGACACCGCTGAGAGGGGCTAACTCTCCTTTGGTAAACGTGCAGATTGCATAGCCCTGCCTCAGCTGTCTGCTTTGTGAAGGCAGTCCCTTCCCTCTCTCCCGAGAGCACTTCCCTCCTGGCATGTCAGGGACTGTGGCCAAGACAGCTGCACATGGCTGGCCCAGTGAGAGCTTCTGAGGCAGCTTGGTCCATGGGCAGCGAGGAAGGTCCTGGGGGCCCACGCAGGGCTCCCAGTCCTCTCTGCATGACTGACCTCAGCCCTTGGTCCTCACCCTGCAACCTGCCTTGCCAACCCTGCCAACACCCTCTCTTCTGATTCTGGTGCTGGGGGAGGGTACGCCAGCCCCCTCCCACTAGATCCTGGATCCTCCTGGACTGGAACCCCATGGGCTTGGCAGGCCAGGAAGGCTGTCAGGCTCCCCGACTCCTGAGTCACACTATCTATAATGTACATCCTTATTTTGCCCTCAAAAATTTGGGCACAATCTTAGAACGGGTACGGCGAAACTTACTAAAGGCAGAATACAAATGTCTACATACAATAACCGAAATGCCATGAAGGCTACGTTGAACAGTTTGATGAGAATATTTCAGATTGTATATGAAACCAGCACATTGTACCCCTTGATTGCACTAATGTACACAGCTATGATTTAACAATAAAAAAAAAAAAATTGGGGCACAAAAGTATGCATTGTACATGGCAAAATATGCTATTTCTTCCTTAAATATTCAATAGGATTAACTTATAAGCCATGCAGCCCTGGAGTTTTTGCACATGTGAATATTGTAATAACAAATTCAATTCTTTAACAGATACAGTGTTTGGGTTATTTCTTCTTGAGTGAAGTTTGATAGTATGTACTTTTCAAAGAATTTGTCCAATTCATCTCTGTTATAAAATTTATACGCATGAAGTTGTTCACAGTATTTCCCTTGTTATCCTTTCACTCTGTTTAGAACCTGCAGTGATGCCAGCTGTCATTCCTGATATCAATCAGGATGGTTAAAGCTTTACCAATTTTATCAACCTCTCCCCCAACCCTCCCAAAAAGCAATGTATGGTTCTATTGATTTCATCTGGGCAGAAAACAGGAAAAAAAAAAAAACAAAAACCCCACACTGATCTTTATCATTTCCTTTCTTATAATTAGTTTAATTTGTCTTTCTTCAACTTCTTAAGGTAGAAATGGAAGAGAATGATCTGAAATTTTTCTTCTACGACAGGCATCAAGGCTATAAATTCTCCCCTAGGTACTGCCTTAGTAGCAACACATACATGATATGTTGTGTTGTCATTTTCATTCAGTTCAAAACATTTTCTAATTTCCCCCCTTTTTTAAATAATAGCTTTTTTGAGATACAATTCACACTGAAAATGTGCCCTTTTTATACAATTCAGTGGCGCTTAGTATACTCAGAGTTGTACAACCATCACCACTATATAATTTTGGGACATTTTCATCTTCCCCCAAAGAAAACCTGCATCCTTAGCTGTCACTTTCCATCCTTCAACCCCAAACCCCTGCCTAACCCTGAAAAACATGAATCTTTCTATTTCTTTCTTTCTCTTTTTTTTTTTTTTGTAGAGACAGAGTCTTACTTTGTCACCCTTGGTAGAGGATCGTGGCATCACAGCTCACAGCAACCTCCAACTCCTGGGCTTAGGCGATTCTCTTGCCTCAGCCCCCCAAGTAGCTGGGACTGTAGGCACCCACCACAACGCCCAGTTATTTTTTTGTTGCAGTTTGGCGGGGCCGGGTTTGAACCTGCCACCCTCGGTATATGGGGCCAGCGCCCTACTCACTGAGCCACAGGCACTGCCCTAATCTTTCTATTTCTATGGACTTCCCTATTCTGGACATTTCAGATAAATCGAATAATATAATATGTAGTCTTTTGTGTCTGGTTTCTTTAGCATATGTTTTCAAGGTTTACCCACATTACAATGTGTCAGAACTTCCTCTGATGGGTGAATCTACTGTATGGATATACCACATTTTGTTTATCCATTCATCAGGTAATGAACATTTGGGTTATTTTTACCTTTTGTCTATTATGAATAATGCTACCATGGACATGCATGTACAATATGGACATGTGTTTATGTGTGGAAATACTGTTTTCAATTCTCTTGGGTATATATTTGGAAGTAAAATTGATGGATCATATGGTCTTAACTCTATTTTTAATTTTTTAAGGAACTGCCAGACTGTTTTCCAAAAGTGGCTATACCACTGTTCATTCTCACTAGCAATATATGAGGGTCCTAATTTTTCCACATCCTCCCCAACACTTATTATACATCCATCTGATTAGAGCAAACATTTAAAGTACAGACAAATATTTTCCTTGAAGAACTACTGTATGTTTCTTTCATTTACTGCTAGTTAAACATACTTTCTGTATATGTTTCTTGCAAATTTGTAAGTCCAGTCATTAAAGCAGGGGAAGTCTGTGTGGCTATAGTTTTGTTACTTCCTTGGAATGCCGGTTAGATTCACTGCTCCTCCACATCTTCACCAGGAAGATGCAGATGTTTTAGAAAGGCGAAGCCAGATTTAGGGTCTCATTTGTTCTTGCTTAGCACCTTCCATCTAGATGGCCAGGAGAAGCAGAACACACTCAAATGTGTATGTGGATGTAGAAAAAGAACCACATGGCTAAACTGCAAAAAGCAATGAAACATGAAACTCAGGCAAAAAAAAAAATCTACCATCAAAGTACAACTGCTATAACTTCCATTCAATCTTTCTATCCTATCCTTCAATGACTTGACTGATTTTTTTTTAGCATTTCTCTTGTCTGAGACATCACACTACCTCTGAGTGAATTTAAAACCTTCTGATAAGTGTCCAGAATATCCTGAGCAATGAATGGGTCTTTCTGCAGAAGTCTTGCACTTTCAAGCCCTATGAATATCAAACAAACGGAATCGGGCAGCGCCTGTGGCTCAAAGAGTAGGGGCGCCGCTCCCATATGCCGGAGGTGGCGGGTTCAAATCCAGCCCCGGCCAAAAACAAAACAAAAACAAACAAACAAACAAACAAATGGAATCAAACCATATCAACATGCCCCAAAGAAAACTGGAGACACCTGAGATCTTTCAGATGGCAATCTTGTCATATGCGGGCATGAGATCTCTGCAAAAGGCACATTCTCCCCAAAGGGCCACAACTACTCCAGAGCCACAAAATTCCCATGCAGCTCCCTATGGGTACACTTCACAAGTGTCCTGGAGCTGGGGTTCACCACAATGCTCAAGTTACTGGTCAGCAGCTATGGGTGTCTTAGGCAGGTCAATGGAGTTCCGCGTGACCCGTGTCCCAGGGGCTGTGGTGCAGGCAGTTGTTGATGCTGACATAGTTCACAGCCAGCTGCGGGTTGTGTTGCCAGGTGTTCACATGCTTAGAAAAATTTAGTATTCCCTCCAGGTCGCTCAAGGAGTGGGTGAGAATGGTGTGGTCATCCTCACAGTAGCCAAGAAGCACGAAATGTCAGCTCTGTAGAGGAGGTCAGCATCTGCAGTCCATGGAGGACATCAGCTTTCACCTCCAGACTGTTCAGCCCTGACAGCAACCTTTTGCTCCACTCAGACAGAAAGACTTTCTTCACACTTCTGTTCTCACTCCTCATAGGATCTGTCCTATTTTGAAGCGGTCATGGGGACAGTGTCCAGGGTTCCCTATGAACAGTGGAGGAGGAGAATAAAGTCCCAATCCAGGCAGAGGTAGAACAGTGTATTCATGAGGGCCTGGTCAGCAGCAGCCAGACCACCAGGGATACCTTCGTGAGCATCAGGCCTTTCCTGCTGTCCTAGGGATACTTTTCCACGGTGCAACCCTCTGCAATTTCCTTCCAGGAGCACCTTTCTGCTCACAGTTCAGGTCTCCATCCAGATACCTGGGTCAGTCAGTACTCTGCTTGGCCCCCAAGGACTGGTATGAAAGCACCCTTGTCTCCTGCAACAGTTTCCTATGTGATCTCCCACTTCTTCCTCCTTCCCAATCCATTCTCCACACAGCAAACAGGATCTTTCTTCTGCCACCCTGCCGGCCCCACACCTGCCAGCAGCCACACGGCTGCATGCACTCAGCCTCCTGCCTTCATTTCCCTTTAGAGCTATTCCTTGAACTGTAAGTTATTTAGAATTGTGTTAGTTTCCAAATACAATTTGTTTTGTTAATAATTTCTAATTTAATTCCATTGTCATCAGAGAATATACTCTATAAGATCTCAATCCTTTTAAATTACTGTGACTCGTCTTATGGCCCAAAATATGGCCCATCAAGAAAAATGTTCTGTGTGTACTTGAGAAGAACTAAGAATAATATTCTGCTGTTAGGTGGAGATTCTGTAAATGTTAATCAGGTCAAATTAGTTGACAGTATTGTTCAAGTCTACTATGTTCCTATGATTTTCTGTTTTCTTATTCTATCAACTATTGAGAAAAGCATTGAAGTATCCAACTAAAATGTAGATTTGGTGGTTTCCACTCAGAGTTCAATCAGGTTTTGTTTCAGGTATTCTGAAGTTCTGTTACTGGGACACAAATGTTTAGAACTATTAATTCCTCTTGATTAACCAGCCTCTTTATCATGTAATGATGTCCTCTTTCCCCGAAAATATTCTTTGCTCTGAAGTCTACTTTGTTTGGTATTAATACACTATACCACCATCCTCTTGACTAATCTTCTTCCATCCTTTAGGTCTATTATCTTGTTATTTGCTTTCTATTTGCCCTATGTTCTTTTTTCTCTTTTTATGCCTTCTTTTGAATTAAATAAACATATTTTATAGCTCCATTTTATCTCTTCTGTTGGCTTAGGAAGTTTAACACCTTGTTGTCTTTTTATACGATTGCTTTAGGATTTACAGTAACATCCTTTAACTTACCGTGGTCTTCCTTCAAGTCATATACCACTTCACATACAGTACAAGAACTTTACAATAGTATACTACCTAGTTTCATATCTTGTCCACCTGTGCCCATAGCACAGTGGTTACGGCGCCAGCCACATACACCGAGGCTGGTGGGTTCAAACCCAGTCCAGGCCAGCTAACCAACAATGACAACTGCAACTAAAAATAGGCAGGCATGCATTGTGGTGGGCACCTGTAGTCCCAGCTACTTGGGAGGCTGAGGCAAGAGAATCACTTAAGCCCAAGAGTTTGAGGTTGCTGTGAGCTGTGATGCTACCACACTCTACCAAGGGTGACTCAGTCTCAAAAAAAAAGAAAGAAAGAAAAAAGAAAAACATAAAAAACAGTAGTAACATACGAAGACCTTCCTTGGCTTCATTTAAAAAGGTTAGTAAGAACTAAAATGAAATCAGGTATTTAAGAATTAAAACGCTTTATTATAACTAGATCACCTAGGTTCAAATCCTATCTCTGCCACTTACATGTAGGTTACCCACCCTGTGCCTCAGTTTCTACACCTTTACAACGAAAGTCACAGTACCTACTTCAAGTCACCATGAAGATCCAGTGAGCGAATGCAGGAACATGCTTAGAACACCACTAAGCATCTATTAAATGCTCAATAAATAAATAGCAAGTTCTATTAGTCACACTGTATGAGAGAGACAATATTTTGTAATGCTCTACATACTTGTTTACCCAGGCCACGTGCAGGGATACACTGCTTCAAGTGAGTAACTCTGAGTAGGCAAGCAGAATAGCTCTAGGTAGACTATTTTCATTGCAAAAAATCATGCACATTATCTCAAATAGCATTTATATATGAATATATAGGATGCCAGTTATAAAATGCTTTTTATGTGCATGGCATTGTTCTAAAAGCTTTGCAAGTGTCACTCTCACTTAATCCTCACATCAGCCCTATGAGGAAAAGTATTGTTAATGCCCATTTTACACATGAGAAATGAGACAGAAGTTAAACAATCTGCTCAGGGTTGCATAGCAAGTAAAAGACAGAGTCAAAATTCTAATGCCTAAAGCCAGACATAAAAGTCTGTTATCTTTCCTGGGGGCAGGGGGGTACTGAATGTGGTCTCAAGAAGGGTAAGAGCCACAGAAGTACTCGAGTAAAGGAAGAACAGTAACTATCGAGGTAAAAAACAAAACAAAACAAAAAAAACCCAACAAACAAAAACCACTCCAGGGTCAGACTCGTCAATCTCATGTTCTGTGCCTCTTGGTCTCACTCTGTCATGACGGCCACATGGTTTCTCTCTTAGAATTTTATGCTTCTCTCAGCACCTACACCCTATTCTTTTCTATTTATCAAAGCTTCCTCATCTCCTGTATCATTTTTGTAATTCACAGCTCTGCTTACTCCTACTTTCTATTCCCTTAAAATGTAGTTTTATAGGATTCTACACTAATGCATCTTTCCAGCTTCTGAAGCTCCCATGGCTCAATGGTAATTAAACTCTCTATTTCCTATAACTTTACCAACCAGACACTCCTAGGTTGTTAGGCGACTCATGCAGTAGCAGCCCTTAGGTCAAATGCCCACTGCTGGATCAATCTGTTGCCATGAAGTTTTATATGGTATAAAAACATTAGCTACTGAAGTTTATTCTCCCACAACGTAGATTTCCTTCAAAGGAACTGTGGGCAGGCAAGAATTATAAACGACATGTCCAGGACACTGAGTCAGATAAATCATCACTAATCTGGGGCTCCAAAGTCTTGCCAGGGTTTCTCATCTATTTAGTTATAGTAATTAAGTAGTTATAAATACAAATTTTGGTTGTTACTAAGGGAATCATATAATTAACAGCAAGCATCACCCAGCAATTATTAAGGGCTGCCATACTATATCAAGAGTACTAAAATCGAAAGTTATCTACTCATTTCTAATTCTGCTCAGAGATAGAAGCAGAATGCATAATCCTATTCATCCCTATAGCTGTGAATCTGTTGAGCCATAGTGGAGTGAGGCAGATGAGAGGGCTAGATTAGATCTGTTGACTTCATTACTACAGCCAATTCACAGCTGTCCTCACTGTTTAAATAAACAAGTGCAGCACAGAAGGCTTCACAAGTACTGATAGATCCCGTAAGTTCAAACCTCCAAAGTGGCAGCTTTGAAAACCTTTTGGCAAACGACTCCTTCCTACCACCTTTTAGCTCTCTTAATGGCAAGAGAAGATTGTTAATTTAAAGCTGTCCGCTGCATAATTATCTAAGACTAAGCAATAGGAAAGTAATAAAAAGCACAAAGTTAACATAAAACGTATTAATGCCACTGGTATCAATGTTGTGTAAAGCTTATTTGTTGGGAAGATGACACACATAACTGGAAGCTTCTCTTTTCCTTCTTTTTTTTAGAAAACTTGTTTCTAAACAGTGTAGAATAGATTTTTCCTCCAATCTTCATTCATAAACTTCCAATCTACAATTTTAAGAATGAGAATAGAAAAGCTAAAAGTCAGTGGGTAACATTACGTACTATCATTTCAATTCTAATATCTTCTGTTTCATTTCTAGAGGCTGAATAATGAAGTTCCTATCTTATCAAATGTAACTGTATTTTCCACCCCATTCCAAACAAATTCTTCAATCCAAAGCATGTCAAAAAACGAATTCCTGTTACTCTACCTTTAGTCATGCTGTTCTTCAATACTTAGTGTGTTCTTTCCACCAAAATGAAACGTATTCCTTAAGGACCACTCCTGTCCTGACTGAGCCCCCTCTCCTGTGAACTGCTAATGTTCTTCAATCTTAAAACTACAAAACTGTTTTGTTATTTTCTGTGGTTTCACACGTAAGATTTTAGTCTTTTCATCAAGATGTGAACACCACCACTTCTATAACATTCTCAATTACTGTGCTTACAGAAAACATTTGAAAATGCTATTGACTAAAAAAAAAAAGCAAATCAAAGGCAGAGTTTCTTATCCATTAAGATATCCTCAAAAATGTTTCCATTTTAGTACTTAATCTTATCCTCCTAGCTTTAAATGATAGGATATAAACCACACAAACCTACAAAAATATAACAGCAAATAAAAACTGTAAAAGAAGGGCAGCGCCTGTGACTCAGTGGGTACGGTGCTGGCCCCATATACCAATGGCGGTGGGTTCAAACCCAGCCCCAGCCAAACTGCAACAAAAAAATAGTCGGGTGTTGTGTTGGGCACCTGTCGTCCCAGCTACTCAGGAGGCTGAGGCAAGAGAATCACCTAAGCCCAGGAGTTGGAGGTTGCTGTGAGCTGTTTGATGCCAGGGCACTCTACCAAGGGTGATAGTGAGACTCTGGCTCTATAAAAACAAACAAACAAAACTATAAAAGAAAAGCAACAGAGGTTACCCTAATGACAACTTACAAAATAAAAGCTTTGTCAACAAAACCTAAAATACTTAACTAGCCACCCACCTACTGTCCTACAAACTCCTAAACTGTCTGTAAAGATCTGCGCACATACACAGAAATGCAACTTAAGAAAAGCAACCAAAAACAAACAGGCTGGTCATGTAAGCTAATTCCAGGAGGCCAGAAATGTTCTGCTCAAATCCTGAGAATCTAAATCAGGACTAGAAGAGGTATAACAAATAATTTATTCCAGTAACCCTAGAGATCTAGAGTAACCCCAGATACAAGAGAAGCTGGGCTGTAATTACACTTGATCTTCAAAATCCTCAAAGAGAAGAGAAAGTAATTCACTCAGGCCAAGCACTTTACTGACCCTTTCTCATTTAATCCTTACAATGATCCTATGAGAAGGCATCAATATACCCATTTTACAAATATGGAAACTGAATGTTAAAATAAGTAACTTGCCCAGATTCACACAGACTTTCATCAAAGTATTAAAACCACTGCCTATGGAAAAAACAAAACAAACAAAAACCCACTGCCTACATTGCAAAAAACATTTAATTTAACTTAGTAAATTATTTGACTGATCCCAAGCACACTCAGATGCTTATTCAAAATTTAAGGCAGTATAAAAGGAACTCAGCTTTGACATTCATATTCCTTTCAACGTAAATTTAAGATATGCATTCATTAAAAAATATAACTTATAAGCGTTAGACTAGATCCAACCAAAATCCACATCCATATTAATATTTTCCTAGCAAGTACTTGCTAGATATTTGAGAATAGCATTACTTGTTCAAAAACCATGTCATTCAACTTTATGACAATTGACTATTTGAATAAAAATATAAAAAATAAATTTTATATTAAAATAAGATGAAGTAAAGATTAAAAATTTAAGTCATGAAAACAGTAGAAGTAAACATAGGTGAGGCTTTGATTTTTTTTTTCCAGAGTCTCATTATGTTGTTCTCTGTAGAGTGCTGCAGCATCACAGCTCACAGCAAACAGCCACAACACCTGGCTATTCTTGTTGTTGTTGCAGTTGTCATTGTTGTTTAGCTGGCCAGGGCAGGTTTGAACAGGCCAGCCTTAGTGTATGTGGCAGCAGCCTACCCACTGAGCTATGGGCATCGCCTGAGTTTTTGAATTTATTTTGACATAGAAAAGTCTCTCTAGGGCTGACACTGGAAACAAACAAAGGAAGAGATTGATAAATCTGACTTAAGAAAACATTAGATATACCGTGAAATACAAGTATCTCGCCAACTCTAAAATACACATTTTTCTCACCTTTTAACATCTCTGAAATAAAGATCCCTCTTAAAATCGTGTCATATTTTTATTCTTAGATGTACACAAAGTAGTGTATGTTACAAATGAAGCCATTTTAGATTTAATAAGTTAGGGGACAAAAGATAAAATATTTAAAACAAAGAGATAAAGTTAATATTTTTAATACATAGAGTTCTTTTTTTAGCCGGGCATTGTGGTGGGTGCCTATAATCCCAGCTACTCGGGAGGCTGAGGCAAGAGAATCGCCTAAGCCCAAGAGTTGGAGGTTGCTGTGAGCTGTGATGCCACAGCACCCTACCAAGGGCGATAAAGTGTGAGACTCTGTCTCTCAAAACAACAACAAAAAAGCTCTTTTTCTTACATTTCAATGAATGCATATCTTAAATTTAAATACTCCCTCCTCAGCCTCCCAGAACACTAGGTTACAAGCATAAGAACTCTTTTTTTTTTAAGAGACAGAGCCTCAAGCTGTTGCCCTGGGTAGAATGCCGTGGTTTCACAGCTCACAGCAACCTCTAACTCCTGGGCTTAAGCAACTTTCTTGCCTCAGTTTCCCAAGTAGCTGGGATTACAGGTGCCCACCACAATACCTGGCTATTTTTTGGTTGTAGTTGCCCTTGTTGTTTGGCAGGCCTGGGCTGGATTCGAACCCACCAGCTCTGGTGTATGTGGCTGGTGCTTTAGCCGCTTGAGCTACAGGCACCAAGCCACATAAAGAGTTCTTACACATTAATGTGAACTAATTAGGTGCTTCAACTACTTTGGTTGTTTCATTTCTTAAAGATACATACTTCTTAAAATATATCTACTTCATTAAAACTTTCAAAAAACTGAGCAAAAAGAAAATAGGCAAATGATGTAAAAAGGAAACTGGAAAAAGTAGCACAATGTCAAATATGTGAAAATATCTTCATTGAAAATGCTTAAAAAAGGCAATTTAAAAAACACTTAGTACTAATTACGTAACAGATCAATACATGTTTTAAAGCTAATCATCCAGTGAGTAAACACATGGAGAAATACATGCTTACATACAATAAGCAAGTATGTAAATGTACTTAGGAATTCATCAAAAAGACATTACAAGGATAGGAAGACCTATCAAAAGAGATGTTAACTCTATGACTATTCAAAATATCTAAAAGGTCTAAGTTATTTTGAAAATATTCAAAATAACGTAAGTGTCCTACAAGAGACTGCTTAAATTGTGATACATTGATGTCATATAATGTAATCATTAAAATGATACTAGAAACTATCTTTGAATTGCAAGGTAAGTGTTCCCAGAAGTATATTAAGACTTTTTACATGAGCATCAGAATTTTTTTTCTTGTTTTTTCTTTTGATGATTTTGTTTGTTTCACTTTTTTACTGAGATATACGTAATACTACAATGTGCACTACAGTGTATTGTTTAATAAATTTTTATTAAACACCCACATAACCACCCATCAAATAAAACCATAGACATTTCAACACTACAGAAGGTCCCTCTTGCTTCTCTTGGCCCTCTAGCTACAATCCTTAAGACACTCTCCTTACTTGTATCACCAGAGATGAGTGACCCTTTCCCGAACTTCTCATCAATGAAGTTACATAGTTTGTACTCTTCTGTATCTGGTTTCTTTTGCTCAACATGTTGCCCGTGATATTTACTCACATTTCCTGAATATAGCTGTTGTTCATTCTTTTTCTTTTCGAGACAGAGTCTCACTCTGCTGCTGTGGGTAGAGTGCTCTGGCATCATGGCTCACAGCAACCTCAAACTCTTGGGCTCCAGTGATTCTCTTGCCTCAGCCTTCCCAGGTGGCTGGGACTAATGCACCCACCACAATGCCCAGCTAGTTTTTCTATTTAGTAGAGATGCAGTCTCGCTCTTGCTGGTCTTGACCTCCTGAGCTCAAGCAATACTCCCGCCTCAGCCTCACAGAATGCTGGGTTACAAGCATAAGCCACCTTGCCCAGCAAGTTGTCCTTTCATTTTCACTACTGTATAGTGTTTCACTGGAATACCACAAATTGTTCATTCAATTTTTTTGTTGATGGACATTCGGATTGTTTCAACATTTCAATTTTAACATTTATGTTTTACATAACTAAGATCTTGTTACATATACCGTTTTTTCCAAATCAACCCCTTCTTCTCCTTTCAGTTATTTTCTCCCTTTTTTCTCTCCCTCTTCCTACTTTAGCCTGATAAGGTAACAAACATTTACATTTAGTGTGCAAAACTCTTCATCCTTACAAGAGCACTTACATAAACACATACAAACACAAGTTGTTGCTGTTGTTTGCTTCATAAAAATGGGATATCCCTCTGCACCTTGCTTTTCTCAGTTAAATACTATGGCTGTGTTGTTACTTCATTGATTACCTTTCCCATTTTTTAAAATAGCTTTACTGAGATATGACTCACGTAACAATACACTCTACCCATTAGTTTATATATTCACAATATGTATAAGCATCACCAGTCACTTTTTTGAACAAAAACCTTCCCCTCAAGAAATTCCACCCCCTTTAGCTACAACCTCCTTTATTCGTGCTATAGCCCTTAGCCACCACTAATCTGCCTTCTGTCTCAATAGATTTTCCTGCTCCAAGGGAGGGATGACTGGGTCACATGGTAACTATGTTTAATTATTTGAGGTAGTGCCAGATGGTCCTCCAAAGGAGCTGCATCATTTTACATTCCCACCAGTGTATAAGGGCTCCAATTTCTCAAAATCCTAACCTACACTTGTTATTTTTTCTTTCTTTTCCTTTCTTTTTTTTTTTTTTTGAGACAGTTTCTCACTCTGTAGCCCTGTAGTAGAGTGCCATGGTGTCACAGCTCACAGCAACCTCAAACTCTTGGGCTTAAGCAATCTTATCTCAATCTCCTGAATAGGTGGGACTACAAGCACCCACCACAATGCCCAGCTGTTTTTAGAGATGGGGTCTCGCACTTGCTCAGGCTGGTTTCAAATCCCTGCGCTCAAGCAATCCACCCACCTCAGCCTCCCAGAGTGCTAGGATTACAGGTGTGAGCCACCATCCCCAGCTATCTAATTTTTTCATTGGAGTCATCCCAGTAGCGTGAAGTGGTATCTCACTGTGGTTTTGATTTTATTTCCCTGATAGGCAATGATAGCACCTTTCATGTAATAATTGGACATTTGTACATCTTCTGTGAGAAATGTCTATTCAGCTCTTCTGCCCATTTTATACTGACTTGTTCACTTATTACTGAATGAAGAATTTTTATATGTTCTGAAGAGAAGCCTCTTACCAGGTATGACACGCAAATACTTTCTCTCATTCTGTAGATTATTCGCTTTCTGAATAGTGTCCTTTGAAGTACAAAAGTTTGTGATTTTGATGAAGTTCAATTTATCTATGTTTTTGTTTTGTTGCTCTTGTGTTTGGTGTCTTTTGGCACCTCACCTAAGAATCCTGTGCCCATTCCAAGGTCGTGGAGCTTTATTCCTGTGTTTTCCTCTATCAAACATGCCCTTCCATGCCCATTTATCCTCATTTTTAGTGGGTCTATACCCAGAAGTGAAACTGCTAGATGACAGAGCATATACATATAGAACTTCAGCAGATGCTACCAAAGAATTTTCCAAAGTGGCTACACCCATTTTCAAACCCAACTGAAATGTGTAAGTGTTTCCACTGCTTTATATTCTTGCCAACACTTTGCATTTCAGACTTTTTCATTAACACCCTTCTGGTGAGTATGTGGTGGTATCACATTATGGTTTTAATTTACAGTTCTCTGGAAATTATACGTGAATACTCTCTTACCGTTAGCCAAGCAGACAATTCATTTTATGAATGGTTCTTCCAGTCTTTTGCTCATTTGTTTTAAAATTGGGTTACCTGTATTTTTCTGCACTGATTTTCATATTTTCCAGATACAAGTTCTCTGTCAGATAATTAAGTACTGCAAATAAGTTTTCCAGTGTGTCATTTGTCCTTCTGTTCTCTTGGTAGCATTCTTTGATGAACAGACATTATTATTTAATCAAACACAATGTATCAACCTTTTTTCTGCTTCGTACTTTTGTATTGTTTTTTTAAAAATCTTACCCTATAACAGGGTCATATAAATATTTTTCTATGTTTTCTTCTGGAAATTTTTTTTTTTTTTTTTTTTTTACCTTTCACATTACATCAATAGTTCCATTATGGGGTATATACTCCCTATATCCTATGCTATAAAACTATTTTCAAAAAATAGAGGGGGAAAGGTAAAGCTTTATTTTATGAAGTCAAATTCTCCAATATAACTTTGAAACCAAAATACATACATAGAAATCTTACTGATAGATGAACATTTTTTAAGAACTCTAAGACACCAGCAAATCAAATTCAGTAGTGTGAGTGGAAAAAATGCATCACAGCTAAATGGAGTTTAACTCAGGAATGCATAGTTAGCACAGTAGGGTATGATCTACTAATGTATTCCATCTTATTAGGTTAATGGAAAACACATATGATCATCTCCACCAATACAGACAAAACACAATGAATCTGACACATTTATTTTTTTAACAAAAAATTTTTAGAAAATTAAGACTAGAAAGTGTTTTTTAGGGTGGCGCCTGAGGCTCACTGAGTAGGGCGCCAGCCCTGTATACGAAGGGTGGTAGATTCAAACCCAGCCCCGGCCAAACTGCAACAAAAAAATAGCCAGGCATTGTAGCAGGTGCCTGTGGTCCCAGCTTCTTGGGAGGATGAGGCAAGAGAATCGCCTAAGCCCAAAAGCTGGAGGTGGCTGTGAACTGTGACGCCACAGTACTCTATTGAGAGCGACAAAGTGAGACTCTGTCTCTAAAAAGTAAATAGTGTTTTTTAATGTTATCTATCAAAAGCTTTACATTACCAATCAAAAACCAATAGTAAGACATTATTCAATTAATGCCTAATTAATCATTAGACTTAATGATGAAATTTTAGCAAAATATGCATATATATACATATATACACGTACACATATATATACACATACACATATATATACACATATATATATAAATATATATATATATATTTTTTTTGTACAGACAGAGACTCACTTTATTGCCCTCCATAGAGTGCTGTGGCATCACACAGCTCACAGCACCTTCCAACTCCTGGGCTTAGGTGATTCTCTTTTCTTAGCCTCCAGAGTAGCTGGGACTACAGGTGCTTGCCACAACACCCTGCTATTTATTTGTTGCAGTTGGGCCGGGGGCCAGGTTTGAACCCGCTACCTCGGTATATGGGGCCAGCGCCCAATGAGCCACAGGTGCTGCCCAATAATATTTATTTTTTTAAGACAGAGTCTCGCCATGTCGCCCTTAGTAGAGTGCCATGGCATCACAGCTCACAGCAACCTCAAACTCTTGGGCTTAAGTGAGTCTCTTGCCTCATCCTCCCAAGCAGCTGGGACTATAGGTGCCCACCACAACACCTGGCTATTTTTTGTTGCAGTCGTCATTACTGTCTTTAGCTGGCCGGGGGCTGGATTCGAACCCAACAGCTTCAGTGTATGTGGCTGGCACCATAACCACTGTGCTATGGATGCTGAGCCAGCAATACTCTTATTAAAAAGTCAGGAGCACGAAATTCAGAATCACCTCTCTCAAGCAAGCCCTGAATGATGCCCGGCAACACTTTTGTTTCCCTATTCTATTCATTTTGACTCTCTGATAGACAAATGTATCGCATGTTATTTCCCTCTCTTCTCATTCTCCCAAAATACCCCCTTTCTTCCTTATTCTCAAATGACAACCTTAGTTTTCCATAAACCGTGCAAGGGTGGGGAACCTGCAGGCTCAAATCCACATGAGGCTCTCCAGATAGATCCCCAAATGTGGCCCGTTGACTAAATCCAAAAATCACAGAACAAATCCTTTTCTCAAAGGAGTGCAGCAGAGAAAGATGAAGCTGTTTTTACCTCATGTGCTTAAAAAATAACAATCTTGAAATCAGAAAGCCACAGGTTTCCCATCTCTGCAAGGTAAACAGAAACAGCCAGATGAGAACTTTCTGAACTGCCACCATCATGTGTCTCTCCATATATTTTGTCTTTCTCCTATTTCTATAGTAACTCTTCCTACTCCTGGTAAAACAAAGGCTAATCCTTCCATCTATGCACAGATCAGAGACAGCAAACCACACCCTAGGCTGCTTATGGCTGCTTTCACGCTACAATAGTAGAGCTGAGTAGCAGTAACAGAAATTGCATTGCCTAAAATAACTAAAACACTTACTACCCTCTAAAGGCCAGGCACAGTAGCTCATGCCTGCAATTACAGCATTTGGAGAGGCCGAGGTAAGAGGACTGCTTGAGGCTAGAAGTTCAAGACCGACCTGGGCAACATGGGGAAACTTTGTTTCTACAATAAGTTAAAAATATTAGCTGGGTATGGAGGTATATGCCTGTAGTCCTAGCTACTCAGGAGGCTGAAGCAGGAGGATCCTTTGAGGCCAGGAGTTCAAGCTGCCAGTGAGTTATGATAATTCTCCTACACTCCATGTGGGCCTCAAGCAAGACCCCACTTCAAAAACAAATAAATAAGAAAAAGTTAGCTGACCTTTGTACTAGATCATCTTTCCTCTCCATATAATCGTAGGCACTATTGATTTAATGGCCCAATAAATTCTGTGCACAAAAAGTAAAATGAGATCCATGCAAGACATATAAAATATGAGGGATATATCACATATACTGATGACAAAAGAAAAGATCTTAGGACCAGGTCACATATAAAGGACGAAAACTTTGAATGACCTAAAACTTTTCAATAACCAACTGAAGCTAGAGAGTATAGAGTAATCCCCTAAATTTGGAGAGAAATTTGAATTCTATATGTAGCTCAGCCAAATGATCAACCAGTGTTAGGGTAGAAGGAAAATGCAGGTGGACATAAAGCTTGTGTGCAATTTAAAATAGTTTAATGTAGTAAATTGCACACGAAGTTTATGTGTACACCCTGTATTTTCGGCAATATAAATATCTCAAAAATTTCACATCTCCACATGCTCACGCTCATCCCTAAAGTTACTAATGGATGTGTTTCCCCAAAACAAAGGAGGAAATAAAATAGAAGAGGCTGTAGTCCCAGCTACTTGGGAAGTTGCGGCAAGAGAATCACTTAAGCCCAAGAGCTAGAGATTGCTGTGAGCTGTGATGCCATAGCACTCTACTGAGGGCGACAAAGTGAGACTGTCTCTAAAAAAGAAAAAAAAAAAAAGGTAAGAAAGTAGAAGAGGCTGGCGCCTATGGCTCAAAGGAGTGGGGCACCGGCCCCATAGACTGGAGGTGGTGGGTTCAAACCCAGCCTCAGCCAAAAACTAAAAACAAACAAAAAAAGAAAGTAGAAGACATGAATCCAGAGATTACAGGCGTCCAGCACAGGAAAAAGGCAGACAGAATTCTCAGAATCATGAGGAAGGGAAGTCACAGCTATAGGTATGCAGCATTAAGTGGAGAGGAGCAATGCAGATCTAAGCAAGAGGACAGAGAGTGCAATAAAAATTTTCCTAATTTAAAAAAAAAATTGATCAATTACCTGATGCATTTGAAGATACTGGGATAGTTGGTAGGAAAAATTTAAGAGACAAACAGGAAACTAAGAAAAAACAAAAAAATTTTTAACTGCAGGAAATACAATTATAATATACTATTAAGGTTCAACTGTAAACATATTTACAAAGTCACAATAATGCAAACAATGAACAGTTTTAATAAAAAGCATAACATAACTACACTGGGAGGACCATAGCAAAGAAAGTTCAAGGTGACTTAAGAACTCGAAAGGACTCCTTCTCCACAGTAGAAAGCCGATAGATTCTATCTAAAATTGAAAAACAAATAAAATAGGAGACTATGCATTCATGACTGAAAATTAAAAAGAATGGAAGTAAAAAGCAAAATACATAATAATATCGAAATTTTTTTGCTCTGAGAACAGAACCCAAGGCAAAGAATTGGCATTTTAATTACAGGTTGAGTATCTCTTATCTGAAATGCTTGGGCCCAGAAGTGTTTCAGATTTTTATGATTTCAGATTTTTTTTGAATTCTGGAATACATGCATTACCAATTGAGCATCCCAAATCCAAAAACCCAAATCTGAACTGCACCAAGAGCATTTCCTTTAAGCATCATAGCACTCAAAAAGCTTAAGATTTTAGACCTTTCTGGATTTCGGACTTTCCAATGTGGCATGTTCCATCAGTCTAAGCCTTTTACTACAATTTTCTTTTTAACTGCATAGTTGTATTAATTAAAGTCAAATACTGTTTTTTAAAAAGGAACAAAACCAAGCATGTTTGTATCACTTACGACCAATGAATTCGCTCACTACATAAATATTTGAGCATCATCTATGCATTAGGTATTTTTCTAGGTACTTGGAAAACGACAGTGAACAAAGCTTAAGTTCTTGCCCTCATGAAGCTTACATTCAGAGACAGAGACAGATAACAAATAAATTAATGTATGCTATATATCTGATAAATCAATGCAGTGGAGAAAAATAAAGCAAAGTAAGGGCACAGAGTATACTGAGGATGCTATTTATGATAGTGTTTTCAGAAAAAGCCTCTGCAACCTGTAATCCCAGCTACTCAGGAGGCTGAGGCAAGAGAATCGCCTAAGCCCAAGTGCTGTGAGCTATGATGCCACACCACTTTACCGAGGGCAACAAAGTGAGACTCTGTCTCAAAAAAAAAAGAAAAAGCCTCTGCAAAAACGACAAAGGAAATCACATTTAGAATGAAAATCTGTTTTGAGAAAAGGCCATATAAGTAAAATAACAGAAGGGTATCAATTAAATTCAAGATGAAAGCATCACTTTAAGTCTCTCGCACTCCCAACCAATGTGTTACTCAAGAGCCAGTACCAAAAGTTCTCTGTGGGGACATAAATCGCCAAGCCCCCTCAAGTTAAGTCATATGAACATTGCTCTATCTACATGTATGTATGTTGTGTTGAGTGCGTGTGTATATATACACCCACCCTTCCTATATCCCTAACTAGCTACTCAGTAAAGTGATTAGGTAAGTTTGCATTGAAACTTTTTCTTTCAGGCCGGGCTGGGTGACTCACATCTATTAATTCCAGCACTCTGAGAGGCCCAGGAACGGGTCACCTAAGCTCACGCGTTCAAGACCAGCCTGAGCTAAACAAGATCCTGTCTCTAAATATAGTCGAGTATTGTGGTGGGATCCAATAGTCCCAGCTACCCAGGAGGAAGAGGCAAGAGAATCACTTGAGTCTGAGGTTGCTATGAGTTATGACACCAAGGCACTGGGGCGTGCGGGGGACCACAAAGTGAGACTGTCTCAAAAACCAAACAAACAAAAAAACCTTTTTCTTTCCACAGAATAGGTAGATGTCACACATTTTAAGTTCTAGTGCTTACTATTATGTGGTTACGAGTTTTCCTAAATCACAAGCTCAAGATATTAATTAAGGAAGATTCCATATTAATTCCAAGTTCTTGGGTGGCACCTGTGGCTCAAGGAGTAGGGCGCTGGCCCCACATACCGGGGGTGGTGGGTTCAAGCCCGGCCTTGGCCACAACTGCAAAAAAAAAACCAAGTTATTAAAATTTATCACATCCAATCTTCATTCTCTCATTAAAGAGAAATCAACGAGAAAGCAAGACATAGTTAAGAAACAATTTATAGGGTAATAGAATACATTCATTTTCTTCTCCAAGGAACCTCACTCAGGCTGAGGTAGTTTGAAGCTATTTAAATTATATTTAATTGGAAATTGAGTAAAAGGTGGCCAGGATCACATCTGTGACTCACATCTGTAATCCCAGCAGTCTGGGAGGCTGAGGGAAGTTGATTGCTTGAGCTCAGAAGTTCAAGACCAGCCTGAGCAAGTGTGAGATCCCAACTCTACCAAAAATAGAAAAACTAGCCAAAAAAAGAAAAAAGAAAAGAAAAGAAAAACTAGCCAGGCATAGTGGCACTCGCCTGTAGTCCCAGCTATCTGGGAGGCTGAGGTAAGGTTGCAGTGAGCTATATATCATGGCCCTCTACCCAGGGCAACAGAGAGACTCTGCTTCAAAAAAAAGGAAGATAGAAAGAAAGAAAACTGAGTGAAAAGATACAGTATTTAGACTGAGGTGACAATTTTGTTCCAAATGTAGTCACCTCAAAGTAAAAACCTCATATTCAAAAAATAAGATTCATTGGCTCAGAGCCCATAGCTCAGTGAGTAGTGAGCCAGCCACATACACCAAGGCTGGCACGTTCAAGCCCAGCCAGGGCCTGCTAAACAATGACAACTGCAACCAAAACATAGCTGGGAATTGTGGTAGATGCCTGTAGTCCCAACTACTTGAGAGGCTGAAGCAAGAGAATCACTTAAGCCCAAGAGTTTGAGGTTGCTGTGAGCTGTGATGCTGTAGTACTCTACAGAGAGTGACATAGTGAAACTTTGGCTCAAAAAATTAAACGAATAAGATTCATTTTAATACATCTTACTTTTACAAACATGAGTCATTAAAAGTAAACCCAAATTATCTGTGTCTATTTTATATAGCCCAAAAAAGGCAGTACTTTTAGAGAAAATAAATAGGTTTAAAGTTTAACTCATAATAGCCGGGCGTTGTGGCGGGCGCCTGTAGTCCCAGCTACTTGGGAGGCTGAGGCAAGAGAATCGCTTGGGCCCAGGAGTTGGAGGTTGCTGTGAGCTGTGTGAGGCCACGGCACTCTACCAAGGGCCATAAAGTGAGACTCTGTCTCTACAAAAAAAAAAAAAAGTTTAACTCATAAAAAGAAAATTTTTTATTAAATTTCAATTAATAGTTTGCCTTAAAGTTTAAAAGTTACTTAGAAATTTCTAGAAAAACTGAACAGTAGTATACTACTAAATGCTGAACTACAGCACCAGATGTTGATGGTCTCCCACCAGGATCTTAAGCCCTGAAATGAAGTATAGCATTCTAGCAAGAATTACCATTTGGGTGGCTCACACCTGTAATCCTAGCACTCTGGGAGGCCAAGGAGGGTGGACTGCCTGAGCTTACAGGTTCCAGACCAGCCTGAGCCAGAGTGAGACCTCATCTCTAAAACTAGCCGGGCACTGTCACAGGCGCCTATAGTCCCAGCTACTTGGGAGGCTGAGGCAAGAGAATCGCTCAAGCCAAAGAGTTTGAGGTTGCTGTGAGCTGTGATACCACAGTGCTCGACAGAGGGTGACAAAGTGAGACTCTGTCTCAAAAAAAGAAAAAAAAAAAAAAGAATTACAATTTGGGTTCAGGTTCACCACGCTTTTTGATGGCTTGCTTAGTATCTCCAAACCTTAGTTTTCTCATCTAAATACAGAAAATAATGCCTACATAGGGTCATTGTTAATTTTTGGAAACTCTGCTGATGAGAACAAAATATTTAAGTATCAATAATACACAAAAAGAGCTTTGTAATCTACCAATGTTTGCCATACTTGTGTCAAGAGGGAAAACTATCATTTTCAGTCAAACTTTTGATTTTATCAGCAATAATGATCAGATTCTATAGAAGAACAGTAGGGCATTGGTTCAGTCAGTCACCTAGAAGAAAAAGGTGTATTTTCAAATTTTAGAATAAAAAAACAAACACCTAAGATTCCCTTATAAACAAGTGCCGAGAGAGAATATTTTCAGGAAACACTTCATTTAACTACATAAACCAAAAAGGAGAAAGCTGGTTTAACCACATGTAAACTATGCCATCATCTGACTTCAGGTAGAATGTTTATCTTTGGTTTACTTAGAAACCAGACACCCAACATATATAAACATAGGCATATTTTAAAAACAACTGTCTTAATGTTTTTGTTCACTAAGTAATAATTCCCACTATTCTTGGAAGGAAAAACAAAATATCCTTAATCAAAAAGTCTCCAGAGGAGTTTTCACTACTCAAACTTTTAAACTAATATATTTCCCCACTTGCCATTTAAGCTCCATCGGGGCACAAACCTGTCTTTTTCTCTGGTGTATCCTTAGATACATCTAGAAGACTAACTGGTAGCAGGTAGGTACTCAATAAATGAGTAGAATGAAAGAACAAATTAACAAACTGGGCTTCTGGACAACAGCCTAAGTGTTTTAAGTTGCAATAGAACTATTTCACCTACTTAGCCATCATTCACTACACTCAACTGTAATAACATAATAACCCCAAAAAGGAGTGTATCAGGTACTTAAAAACGCACATAAATAACTTGGCACATACATATGTGATTCACAAAGCCAGTTTTTAAGTTATGCTTTCCTCTCAGGAAATTTTGGGAGTATTCTTTCTGATATTATAAATAAGTATCAGAAAAGTGTGTTGCAATCCTGACAATGCAAATGCTATCTTTAAATTTCTGTTCCAATTGAAAAAAATTTAGGCAAAGTGCACAGTATCTCCAGAGTCCTGCACAGAGTATTTTGAAGTTAAATTTTAAGTCAATGAAAGGTGGAACATAATGGAGAAAAGGCACATTTTACCATTTCAAAAATTATTGTGCTTAGGTGAGCAGGGAATAAAAATATTAAAATAAAACCATGACACTCAATTTTAAAAAAGAGAAAATGAACTATATTTAAAACTAATTATGCTGGGCTCAGTGCCTGTAGCTCAGCAGCTAGGGTGCCAGCCACATACACTGGAGCTGGCAGGTTCGAACCCAGCCCAGGCCTGCCAAACAACAATGACAACTACAACCAAAAAATAGCCAGGTGCTGTGGCAGGTGCCTGTAGTCCCAGCTACTTGGGAGGTTGAGGCAAGAGAATCACTTAAGCCCAAGAGTTCGAGGTTGCTGTGAGCTGTGATACTACAGCACTCTACTGAGGGAGACGTAGTGAGACTCTGTCTAAAAAAAATATATTAATTATGCTGAAATTGTTTATTCAAAATGACATCTAATATCCTTAAATGCAATTTTTTTTCCTGACAGAGTCTTACTCTGTCACCCTGGGTACAGTGCCATGGTATCTTACCTCACAGCAACCTCTAACTCCTGGGTTTAAGCGATTCTCTTGTCTCAGCCTCCCAGGTAGCTGGGACTACAAATGCCCAGGACAACATCAGGCTATTTTTTAGAGAGGAGGAGGTCTCACTCTGGCTCAGGCTGGTCCCCAACTCCTGAGCTCAGGCAATCCACCCACGTTGGCCCCCCAAGTGCTAGAATTACAGGTGTGAGCCACCACCCGGCAAATGTGATCTTTATACCTGGCTAAAAAGACAAGTTATTTTCCAAATCTTTGAAACTACACGATAAACTTCATGCCTACACAGCTTGAGTTAGGGGTTATCTTTATTAAAATAATACAGTTTGGATATAAGTTCCTTCACAATTCTAAAGTCCAGAGTTAAGATGTTTAGTACTAAGAGAAATACACTTAATTATATTTATGATCCTAAGGCACTTGTACAAGCATAATTATCTTGGGGTGGAACAGGCTTTATGGCTAGCAGGCTATGTGACAAGTGTGACGGCGAAAGTAACTTGAACAAGAGTTGATCTAATGGTGAATACAAAAAGCACCAAAGTCAACTCAAAACACTGATAACAAAACAAGGCTCTCTGAAGCAACTGACGAGTTGGAAAAAAAAAAAAAAAAAAAAATATATATATATATAGCCAAGGCACATAAACGATAAAGCACAACTAACTGCTGCCTGTTTCCACTTTATGATCTTGAACACTGGGCATAAAATACTTCTTTTTAGTGTTTTGTTACCTGAAATTTAGTGTTCCGATTGCCCCTCCTCCTCAGTGCCCTTCCTTCCTCCTCCCTCACCCCTCCCAGATCAAATTAACATTTGTACTAGGTACCTCCTATCAGCTCGCAGCTTCTTCCCAAACACACCCACGTACACTGAAACTGGCCTGCGTCTACACAACACACAGCTACAGAGAAAGAGCTTCCAGAGGGGCAGGTGGGGGATAATTTAGCTCCGCACAGCTTTACGACTATTTTCTAGATATTAGCTCCTCACTCACGGCTCGAGTTTCTCCCAAACACCTCCAAGGCATGGTGTTTATGAGCCTACCTAATCCGATACCGCAGTGGAATTCCGGATATTTGCGGACAGCTCTCCCGGCTTTGCAAGTGTTTGATCAGATACGTCCTGAATCTTTTTACCCCCACTATGCCGGCTCGGGGCTGTAGAGCAAACCCAGCCGGGGCAGCGCCCCCCACCCCGCGCCCGGCCCAAGGCCAGCCCAGCCCAGGAGGCAGCCCCCAACCCCCACCCTGGGCCGGGGCTTGCGGGACACTCGGACTGCGGGCCGTTCCGCAACAGGTCACCCTGACCGCGAGTCCGCAGGTTCGCTGGCGGCCAACTCGGGGGCGAAGCAGCCAGGGCCAGGGGAGGGGGTGTGGCCCGACTCGGCCGGTCCCGGTCGGCGGGCCCGGCTCGGGCTCACCTGAAAGGAGGCTGAGGCGCCCCCAAGCGCCGGGACAGCGCGAGGGGAGGTCGGGGTCTTCCGCCACCCAGAAGGTAGAGCTAGGCGAGGCGGATTCGGGGGGTCACTGCGCCCCCGGCCTCGGGACGGTGCCCCTGAGTGGCGACCGCACGGGCGCCTCCAGACTCCAAGAGCCAGCGACCCAGGGCAGCGCGGCCCCCAGAGTTCTCCTCCTTCAGCCCGAGCTCCTCAGCCCCCTCCCCGCGCCGAGGGCCAGCAGCCCCTGGGCCGGTGGCCGGGGAGCCACACACCGCAGAGCCCGAGCCGCCGCCATTCCCCGCGCCGCCGCCGCCGCGGCTCAGCGCCGCCCCGGGGGTGCAGCTCACCCACCTTCCCTCCCCCGCGCCGCCCAGCCGCCGGAGCACCGACCTGGGCAGCTGCGGCCGTCGCCCTGGAGGATGGAAAGACGGCGCCGGCCTCACGCTCCACCGCCACTGCCGCCGCCACCGCCTAGGGTAGCGCTAGCCGACCCAGGCGGCCGGCGTCTCTCATTCAGCGCCCGCCGCCGCTGCCGCTCGGGGGAGGGGAGTGCGCTGGATCCACCCCGTCCGCGCCAGGGGTGGGGGAAGAGAGCGGACCTGGCGGGGGCGCGCGCCAAGAGGGCGGGGCGGAGCCGAGCGCGCTCGCGCGGAGAGCCAGAGCCGTAGCTTGCGGGGTCTCTGCTTGCTGACCGCTCGGTCCCTGCGACCCAGCGGAGCCCAACTGCCGCCGGGGACCGGTGTTAGGGGCGCGCGCGCGGGCAGCCGCAGACCCTTGCCCGGCGCCGGCCGGAGGGAGGAGCTCCCACCGGCCAAACCAGGGGGTAGGGAGGGGGTGAAGGACAGACAGGTGGGACACCCATCACAACGGGGCCTCCCCTCTGCAAGGCACCGCCCTCTACAGTGAAATCCACTGTGAGGTCTTCGGCCTTCAGAGCCCGAACCTTTCCTTTAACGCCAGAGAACAAAGTCGAGGAATATTTGGCCCCAAGATCAAATATCCAATCCACGCCAGCGGTGTTTATAGAAGTCGCTGCAGACAAGTAAGGGAATCCAAATGTAAAGAGTCACCCCACTATTGTAAATAAGATCATAAGTTATGGTGATCAATACTCTTCCACATTAAGATTCGGAAAGTATTAGAAGTAGTTGTTATACAGGATACTACCTTTAATGAGCAAATGACAGAAATTTGGCATCCCCTTAGTCTCAGATCGATGAGTCACCTGAGTTACAGGTGAACAGTATTTTCACGTCATTGCACAAACATGATTCTGAGATATTAAATATTTTCTGTGAACGAAAAAGGAATGTATTTGGTCTGAATGGTAGAAGGGTGTTGTTTCAGAGGGTGCGTTATATGCAATGGCCTACTTAAATTAGCACTATTTGATGCAGTGTGACTATGAGTGGAAGATTTTAAATGAGCCACATTAGACCATCTGAAAATGGATGAGTATTTGATGATCTGCAGCTCTTTCTCTAGGCAATGTACAGTAGAATGTGAAAGGAATACCGTGTACCAGCATTGAGTATAAAATGAAAGGACAAAAATTGGCTATTCCCATGGTTTCTTTCCTTCCTCTAATAACCCCTAAACAGAACTGAATAATCTTGTAAGTGGTAGAATGTTGATTAGTTCCTCCTTTGACTGCCTTGTGTCCTAGCCCTTTACCCTAGGTGGGGAAGCTAGAATGCCCTTCAACCCCCTTCTTGCAAACAGGGTTACTTCTTTTTTTTTTTTCTTTTTTGAGACAGTCTCACATTATTGCCCTTGGTAGAGTGCTGTGCTGTCACAGCTCACAGCAACCTCAACTCCTGGGCTTAGGCGATTCTTTTGCCGCAGCCTCCGGAGTAGCGGGGACTGCAGGCTCCTACCACAACGCCTGGCTATTTTTTCGTTGCAGTTTGGCCGGGGCCGGTTTTGAACCCGCCACTGTCTGTATATGGGGCTGGCGCCCTACCCATTGAACCACAGGCGCTGCCCAGGGTTACTTCTTTAAAGAACCCTCACACAAAGGTAAGTCAAAATCGAAAATAAAACAATGATGGGCAACAAAGTTCATGGTGTTTCACTTTTGTTCCATTTTACTTTCAAAGAAAGTCTCAAATCATGTTAAAACCACTGCGAGAAAAAAAAAAAAGAAAAGTAAGACTATTGGTTAAAAGGGGCAGGAGGAATACACTACCTGTATGTAAGAAATTTTCCCATAGATGTTAATTGCTTCAAGTCTCCAAAACAACAGCAAATCGAATTGACACTTTGAGGAAAAACTCCTTACAATTATTGAGTTGGGTAAACGTTTAGTCTTTTTTAAGTGTTAGTAAAAGATTAAGGAAAATGTGGTTGTCTGTGTACCAATAGTAATACATATAATAATTATTACACCATTATCACAAATAACTGCTCATCAGAAATAGGAAAATTGAGGAACACAGAACATTCTATTTTGTGTAAATGCTTTACAATTATTTTAAACTTGAATCAGAGTTTCATAAATACAAATGAGGTTCTGTTCCTACATCTGTCAATAATTTTAACAGCCTACTGTAAAAACAGTGAAGGTTTCATTTGGATTTTGAAGGAAAAAAAACCCATGAGCTAAGCCATGGATATACTAAATTTGTATGCCTACTAAAGTTCTGAGTTTGGAGAAATTACCCAAAATCTTTCTTACATTGATAGCCTATAAAGAAATGCTTTTATTAAATTTATTACGAGTTGTGTTAAGTTAAAATTTCTGAACTTGGTAAGATTAAGAATTTGTATATAGAAATACAGAAAAAAGGGCAGTGCCTGTGGCTCAGTGGGTAGGGCACCGGCTCCCTATACCGAGGGTGACGGGTTCAAACCGGGCCCTGGCCAAACTGCAACAAAAAAAATAGCCAGGCATTGTTGCAGGTGCCTGTAGTCCCAACTACTCTGTAGGCTGAGGCAAGAGAATCGCCTAAGCCCAGAAGTTGGGGCACTCTACCAAGGGCAATAAAGTGAGACTCTGTCTCTAAAAAAAAAAAGAAAGAAAAAGAAAGAAAGAAATACAGAAAAAAGTTCACTTTCAATGTCTTTTACAAGTCTCAGCCCATCTATTGATATGTAAATGAAAGCTGGCTTTTTACACTTGAAGAGGATCAACAACAAATTTTCTTTCCCAGAACACTTTTATCGTAGTTAATTTCTATAGTTGCTTTATGGATTCCATTTGCTTTTGCCAAAAGACAAGAAATATGCAAAGCCTTAGTATAACAAAAAGTGCTAATGTATAAAATAGAAATGCCATTATATAAAATAGAAATCAATAAGAATTCAATATGCTTAAAAGTCATTTCAGAGGAATCACCATTATGTAATCGTTTTATTACTGTCCATCAAAATTATTTCCAAGGGGCAAGCCAAGGAACTAATTTAGATGTAGAACAAGCAGTTCAAAGACAAGAGACCACCACTGCAAGAAACATATTAACAAAAAACTCAGCACATTACAGCTGTCAAAATAAAATCAAATTGGAATGGTGAGAAACTTCTTATTTCAGTAACTTCTATTACAACTAACAGAATTTCAGTAACAACATATATCTCTGTTTCTCTAACTTTTAATCTCTTTTTTCAAATATGTAGTGGCTGGACATTAAGAAGCTATTTGTTGGGGCGGCGCCTGTGGCTCAGTGAGCAGGGCGCCAGCCCCATATACGGAGGGTGGCGGGTTCAAACCCAGCCCCAGCCAAACTGCAACAACAACAACAACAAAAAAAAGAAGCTATTTGTCTTTACATTTGCAATGTTCTGGTTTGTTTGTTAGTTTGTTTGTTTAGACAGAGTCTCACTCAGATTCCCTGGGGTTGAGTGCTGTGGCATCATAGCTCACAGCAACCTTAAACTCTTGGGCTCAAGTGGTCTTGTCTCAGCCTCATGAGTAGCTGGGACCATGGGTGCCTGCCACAAAGCCCAGCTAGTTAATGTTCTGAATTAAAATGTAGGCAAAGTAGCATACCCAAAATTCACTTTGAGGGAAAGGATGCATGAGGGAACTTCAAAGAGATAGACATTGTCCAGATATAAGGTACAAAGAATGCCTGCCATGATTCCCAGAGAAGAGACACCTGCACACCACACAGGTGTTATGATAGCAAGGACAAAGATAATCAACAGTCCATCAGATATGAGTGCCATATTAATTTTACAATTTATGTTTATATTTACATTTACAATTAAGCCACTTCTCAGAGGGGCAATTCTGTGCAGGCTGTGGATTAACAGGGTTTTATGATGGTTACTTAATGATGGTTAGTGTTTCCCTGGAATAACTCTTAAAAAGGGCAGTTAGTGTATAAATAAATGTTGGCATGCACAAATAATTTTCGGTATTAACTTTAAAGATAGTTTTAGTGATAAATGCCTTGTTTAAAAAAACACAAAAACAAATGCCTCGTTTAGTTGACAGGATTAGGAAAGGAGGTGGTGGGGGACTGAATATAACTTAAGTTTTCATCTTGAAACATTGGAAAAGTTTTATTTAAGCCACTTTTATTGATTTTTTTTCCTGAAAAATCATGAATTTCTCTGCCTTAAATAAAAAAAAAGTGAAAAAAAATATATAGTACAGCGGTCTTTTTGTATCTACTAGAGAGTCGTTTCAGAATCCTCTGGGGATACCCAAATCCACAGACGCTCACGAATCTTATACAGAGTGGCCAAAAAGTTTGTGTGCAATTTAAAATAGTGTGCAATTTATTTTTTATTTTATTTTATTTTATTTTTAGAGACAGAGTTTCACTTTATTGCCCTCGGTAGAGTGCCGTAGGGTCACAGCTTACAGCAACCTCAACTCCTGGGTTTAGGTGATTGTCTTGCCTCAGCCTCCTCAGTAGCTGGGACTGTAGGCGCCCACCACAACGCCCGGCTATTTTTTGTTGCAGTTTGGCCGGGGCCGAGTTTGAACCTGCCACCCATGGTATATGGGGCCAGTGCCCTACCCACTGAGCCACAGACACCACCCAATAGTATGCAATTTAAAATTGCACACAAACTTTATGGCCACCCTGTATAAAATGGTGTAATATTTGCATACAAATACATATCCTTCTGTACACTTTTTTTTTCTGAGACAGAATCTCACTATGTTGCCCTCAGTAGAGTGCTATAGCATCACAGCTCACAGCAACCTCCAACTCTTGGGCTTAAGCCAGTGGTTCTCAACCTTCCTAATGCTGTGACCCTTCAATATAGTTCCTCATAACCATAAAATTATTTTCATTGTTACTTCATAACTGTAATTTTGCTACCATTATGAATCGTAATGTAAATATCTGATATGCAGAATGTGTTTAGGCTACCCTTATGAAAGGGTCGTTTGACCCCCAAAGAGGTCGCAACCCACAGGCTGAGTACCGCTGGCTTAAGCTATTCTCTTGCCTCAGCCTTCCAAGTAGCTGGGACTATAGGCACCCACCCCAAAACCTGGCTATTTTTTGGTTGCAGTTGTCATTGTTGTTTAGCAGGCCTGGGCCAGGCTAGAACCTACCAGCCTCGGTATATGTGGCTGGCGCCCTACTCACTGAGCTACAGGTGCTGAGCCCTCCTGTACACTTTAAATCATTTAATTACTTATAATATCTAATATGGTGTAAATGCTATGAAAATAGTAGTTATACTGTATTTTTAAATTTTTATTGTTATATTGGTTTTTGTTTTGTTTTGTTTTTTGTTTGTTTGTTTTGGGCCAGGGCTGGGTTTGAACCCACCACCTCCAGCATATGGGGCCAGCGCTCTACTCCGTTGAGCCACAGGCGCTGCCCTATATTGTTATTTTTTATTAAGGAATATTTTCAATCCACGGATATGGAAAGCCAGCCATATAGCTAAACCTTTTCCTGCTGACCCAGATTATACTTAATAGAAGGAAAAGATCTTTGTCAATAATGTTCATCATAGTAGTTTCCTTTTTATATATTCTGCATGTTAAAATACGTTAGAATTTTTAAAAACAAGAGTTCATAAACCCAATAACTTGGTAAAATAAATGGAGAAGAGGAAAATGCTTTTGCTTATGGTAGAATACTAAGGGACGGCCAGAGTTGGAAAATCATCATTTTGTAACCATTATGCCAAAGATTAGGTAAGGCAAGAACCATCAGTGGATTTAAATGTAAGAAGAAATTTGGACAAGGAGCAGGATATTTGCATGGTGTGAGAGTATTTTTCCACAGACTTATTAGTTGCAAGAAAGCAGCAATTCTACAGTGAAGAAATTGGACAAAACCTGACCAGGTAATCAGAATTAGCATCACAAATGAGGGACAGATGGGCATTATTTGCCTCCAGAAGTGATTCTGGAAGACACAGCATCTAATGAGGAAATGAGGAATCTAATGAGGAAATATCAGATAAATCCCAAATGAGGAATGTTCCGTTTGTTTTTTGAAAAATAGGGGCTGAAGGGTGGTGCCTGTGGTTCAGTGAGTAGGGCACCGGCCCAATATACCGAGGGTGGCGGGTTTGAACCCAACCCCAGCCAAACTGCAACCAAAAATTAGCGGGGCATTGTGGTGGGCCCTTGTAGACTCAGGTACTTGGGAGGCTGAGGCAAGAGAATCGCCTAAGCCCAGGAATTGAAGATTGCTGTGTGCTGTGATGCCATAGCATTCTACTGAGGGCAATAAAGTGAGACTCTGTCTCTAAAAAAAAAAAAAAAGGAGGGGCTGAAGGCCAGGCAGGGTGGCTCACGCCAGTAATCCTAGCACTCTGGGAAGCTGAGGTGGGTGGATTGCTTGAGTTCAGGAGTTCAGAGATCAGCCTGAACAAGAGTGAGACCCTGACTCTAAAAAAAAAAAACAACCCAGGCCTTGTGGCAGGCACCTGTAGTCCCAGCTACTCCAGAGGCTGAGGTAAGAGAATTGCTTGAGCCCAAGAGTATGACGTAGCTGTGAGCTGGGAGACCACAGCATTCTACCAAGGACAACAAAGTGGGACTCTGTCTCAAAAAATAAATAAATAGGAGCTGTATTCTTCAAAAAACTCAGTGTCATCAAAGAGAAAGGCTGTGAAAATGTTCCAGCTGAAGAATCATGACAACAATGTAATATGAGTTCCTATACTGGATTCCTTCCTGGAGGAGGAAAAAATGCTATACAGGACATTAGTGAATTAATCGGAAAACTGATGATAGATTGATTAGATAAAAGTATTTCATCAATATTAAAGTCACTGTGAAAGTCATTGAAATTGGTTAACTCGGGCGGTGCCTATGGCGCAAGGAGTAGGGCACCAGCCCCATAAACCAGAAGTGGCGGGTTCAAACCTGGGGCTGGCCAAAAACTGCAAAAAAAAAAAGAAAAAGAAAACAGTTAACTCTGGGTGGCGCCTGTGGCTCAGTGAGTAGGGTGCGGGCCCCATATACTGAGTGTTCCAACCCAGCCCCTGCCAAAGTGCAAGAAGAAAATAGCCGGGCGTTGTGGCGGGTGCCTGTCGTCCCAGCTACTCAGGAGGCTGAGGCAAGAGAATCACCTAAGCGCAAGAGCTGGAGGTTGCTGTGAGCTGTGATGCCACAGCACTCTACCAAGGGTGACAAAATGAGACTCTGTCTCTAAAAAAAAAAAAGAAAAAAATTGGTTAACTCTACAGTGGTTATGTATCTATTCTTAGAAAATATATACTGAAGTATTTCAGAGTAAAGGGCCAGGATGTTCATGCATATATATAAATAATAATGTAGCCATGTTCTTTATATATGTAAGAAAAGCCCATACATACATACATGTATATGTATATATCAGAAAACTGATAAAAAGGCAAAATGTTAATAATAGGTGATTCTGGGTAGACAGTGGTATTCTTTGCAAACTTTCTATAAATTTGAAATTATTTCCCAATAAAAAAATATATATTTTTTTGGGCGGTGCCTGTGGCTCACTCAGTGAGGCACCGGCCCCATATACCGAGGGTGGCGGGTTCAAGCCCAGCCCCGGCCAAACTGCAACCAAAAAAAAAAAAAAAAAAATAGCCGGGCGTTGTGGCGAGCGCCTGTAGTCCCAGCTGCTCGGGAAGCTGAGGCAAGAGAATCGCTTGAGCCCAGGAGTTGGAGGTTGCTGTGAGCTGTGTGATGCCACGGCACTCTACCGAGGGCCATAAAGTGAGACTCTGTCTCTACAAAAAAAAAAATAAATAAATAAAAAATATATATATTTATATATATATATTTAAAAAAATATATATATATAATAAAATATATATAAAATATATATATTATATAAAAATATAATATTATATATATATTATATATATATAATATTATATATATTATATATTATATAATTATATATTATATAATTATATATATATTATATATTATATATTATATAATTATATATATATTATATATAATATTATATATATTATATATAATTTTATATATATATTTTTATTTTAAATATATAAATATATATAAATAAATATATAAAATATATATTTTAAATATATATTTTAAATATATATATTTTATATATATATTATATATTATATATTTATATATAAAATATATATATAAAATATATATATAATAAAAAAATATATATATAATAATATATATATATTTTTTTTTTTTAAGAAAAAAGTCTCGCTTTGTCACCCCTTTGGTAGAGTGCTGTGGCATCACAGCTCACAGAAACCTCCAGCTCTTGGGCTTAGGCGATTCTCTTGCCTCAGCCTCAATAAAAAGATTTTTTTTAAAAAGATTACAATTTTAAAGAAGCAGCAGCAGCAGAAATAAGTAATCCATAGATGGTAACATAAGTATTTTAAAGGATCACCTCACGATAAATCCACCTCACTGCTAAATCCCACATGCTTTCTGAAATCATCGGCTACTTCTGTGAAACTTGTCTCTTGGATTAAAAGTATAGAGGCAAAGAATTTTATAATTAAAGAGTCATCTGACTCAACTTTTCATTTATAAATGAGAAAAAAACGAAGCCTAGAGATTGAAAAGATTCACCCAAAGTTACTGAGGACAATCTTGATTCTATTTCCTTCTCCGCAGCCACTGAACTACTGCTGCTCAGTTCCTATCACTTTCTCTCTTTTCTTTCCTGAGTTTCCACATGGCCTTGTCTTCTCTTCTTTCTATGATTATGCAGAGAACTTACATGGCCTTACTGTTTGAAGTACCATTGCTCCACTGGTAATTCTTACCCAGGCTTCTGTGCCACATCGCTCATTGACTCCATGACTTCTGTATTAGGACATTTCATCTCCAGTTCAAAACCGAAATAACCAAAGAAGAAAAAATTGTAATGCCGAATGAAAATATATTCATCCTTACCAATAATCAAAGAAATGTGCATTAAAACAAGATATGTTTTGCCTAATAGAGTGCCCAAGTAATAAAAGTTGTAATACTTTGTTTTATCAAGAGTGTGGATAAAACACCTTCTCATTATCCTATGAGTATAATTGGGCACATCTCTTTGGTGGACATTTTGCCATAATCAAGAAAAAAACTTAAATGTACATAGGCTTTGACTCGGCAATTTCACACATAGACATCCGTCCTACAAAAATACTGTGATAATGTTTAAAGAGATACACAAGACTACTCATTAAGCATTGTAATAGCAAAAATTGGAATATTAAATGTTCACCAATAGGAAAGTGGGTAAATAAAACTTTAATATTTCTTTACAATGAATAGATAGCTCTCTAAGAATCAATCTTGAAAAAGAAAGGTGAAGAGAACTATGTAAATTAGAATTCCATCTCCTTTTCTTTTAAATTGGTATGAACATAGAAGTTAGCCTACAAAGCTATGCAAAGAGAATGGAATTGAGAGGTGGGGAAGAGGATTTTCATTTTCAGCTTTATATATTTCCATTGTTCGTTGTTGGCGTCATTTTTTTTTTACTAGGTAGTTTTTATAAAAAACCATAACAAAAATAGTGTTCTTCTCTTTTTAAGCAGAAAACTTTTAATTCCTTAATCAGCATCCCCTCCATCACTGTTCTCATCATTTCTTCTCTCTCCCAGGTTTTAATAATCACCTTTAACTCTTTTCTCCCCTTCTTCACTTGTCCATTTAGTCCTGATATTTGTAAAATTTTTATAATTATTAACCTGAACCACATTTGTAGAAAGGAACTTCTAACTGATCTCTTGGCTTTAGCTACTCTCCACGCCTTTTTATTACACATCTTTTCCTACACTACTATATTCATTGTATCAAACATCTTCCCCATCGCCCTAACCTCTCAATTCAAAAATCCCCAGTTATTCCTTGTGGTTTATTAGAGTAGAAACCAGGGACTATGATAACTTCAGTCTACCTTACTAATTCACCTCATCACCACTCTACATATTATTCTTCAACTTACTTATTCAATAAACAAACATGTATTTCTCCAATCACCCAACATGTACTTACTCTCTTCTTGGTTCATTCCAGAGTACCTTCTTCCTTGATCTTCTGTTCTAAGACTTTGTTTAGGGTCTGACTTAATACCCACCTCTGTTCCTTCCACGAGGATGTGCTGATTAGTACACCCATTTCACATTGAAACCTCCCTTCTCCAAACCCTTGTTATCATCGGCATCCTCCCTCACTTCGGCAATTTATTACATAATGACTTATAATTTTATCAATGTTTGTGTTTCTCACATCCCCAATAGATGACAAGTGCCTGAAGAGCATGATCTTGACTCTCTCTCTCTTTGGATTCATTTTTATTGGGCATTTGCAATGGACAGACAATATATTAAATGCCTCATTTATGTCACCTCATTTAGTTCTCACAATAACCCAGGAAGATACATATTTTATTTATTTACATATTTATTTATTTTTGAGACACTCTCACTTTGTCTCACTCAGTAGAGTGCTGTGGCATCATGGCTCACAGGAACCTCAAATTCTTCGGTTCAAGTGGTTCACTTACATCAGCCTCCCAAGTAGCTGGGACTATAGGAGCCCGCGACTATGCCTGGCTAGTTTTCCTGTTTTTACTAGAGACAGATTTTGCTCTTGCTCAGGCTGGTTTCAAACTCCTGAGTTCAAGCAATCCACCTGCCTCCGTCTCCCAGAGTGCTAGGTTTATAGGCGTGAACCACTACACCCAGCCAGGAAGGTAGATATCTTTACGTTTCAATAATGGGATTTAGAGAAGTTGAATGACGTGTCCAAGGTCAAGCTGCTAAGAAATGGCAAAGCTGAGTATCAAATCCAAGCAATCCAACTCAGTCTTCATGCCTCCCTATCAAATCAATGAGGCTCAGAAAAATACTTATTGAATATAATATACTTTATGCTAACAATGAACAATCTAATGTATGATACCCAGCACATGTTTAATTTTGAAATTGTATTCTCTGTAATTTAGTTTTATTATAGAAACTTATTCAAGAGTTCCAAAGAGTAAAACTACTTTCAAAATCTAAAAAGTTTTTGAATAATAGGAAAAGTTAAATTGGAAAAAAATGGTGTTAGGTCCAATTCCTAATTTTGTCCACCCAAGTGTATTAAAAAATACATTGCAGGAGACAATTCTCCACCATAGTAGCACAGTAATAAACTTGGTTATCATATTACAGATGGGAAAGGCTTACTGTATAACACTGAGTCTATTTCCCTGGAGAGATGCAACTCTATCTGTGGTTTCACATTCCAGAAAGAAATATTCTTACTCCTTGTAGAAGTTAATAATGTAAGCATTTCACGTTTCTGTTAGATCAACCAATAAATCTCATGTAACTTTTACTGTATTTAATTGAGACTTCACTTAGCAAAAGAAATTTTCTTAATTATGATACAATCCTGCTTATATAGGTTTGACACTCATTGTTGAGTACTGGAAATTCTATTTGTTGTTAAAAGGCTCTGTATCTCCAACAGAGTAGTTATTATTTAAGAGTATTCAAGTTGGGAAAGTATAAATGATTGTTGGGAAAGTAAAAATTAGTTACAAATTGACTTTCAAACTGTAACTTCAGCTAGAAAACATGACTTCAAAAATAAAAACAACATATGTTAGTCACTTTTCAAAAAATTGTTATCAATTTGGTGATGTGTACTACATTATAAACATTGTATGTGCCTTGAACCTGAAAAAAAAAAACACTTTAAAATTAGTGGTTTCAGGGCGGAGTTACATTTAAACCTAAATACTCACAGTGACTTATTTATATTTCAGCATTTTTTGTTATTATCAATGTTATTAATTAGTTTTGATCGAATAATTTTAATCACTCAGAAGCAGAGCTTCTGGTCAAAAACAAACTTAGTGACCACTTTCTAAATTTGGTGAATCTCTGCAATCTCCCCAAATGTCCCTAAAATTACCATAAGGATCAAAAATAGTAGAAATGGAGATAATAACAAATGAGAAATTTTGGAATGCGAGAAAAAAAAGATGCATAGTAATTGATATGTCTAAGCAGAGAAAAATGAAATTAACTGCCTGTAGAGGTAAGAGGCAAAAAGAAGCAGCCAGCTGATTTGTGCAGCAGAACTCAGGAAAGTTTAGAAATTGGAGATACCAGGTACTTAGGAAAGTGGGTATGAGAAATGTCTCTAAAGGCAGAATTGGATAAAAGTCTCTATGAAGACCATTAGGACACTCAGCTTTAGTACCATCACAAGCTACCTCCACAACCCCACCATACAGGGAGAACGAACTTTTAATTCTGTGGAGAATTAAACCAGAGAGATTGAGGAGAGGTACCTGACTTTTAAATATGACAAGCAGTAAGGACCACCAAATATTTTAGGAAAGTTTCCAATGTGATAGGCAGACACCCCTCTGCCCACTCCACCCCAAGGACCTGCCCTTTCTACTCCTCCCCTGGAAAATGCGGGAACGGGGAAATTATTTTTAAGTTTAACTAATATCTATATAATGATACAACGTTACGTCCATTAATGCTGCATTCAAATAAGACTAGGATGCTATGAAAAAGTTATCATCAAAGAGCTGAACAAAGGCTCTTATAAATTAAAAATATAACACCTAACCTAAAGATATCAACAGAAAGTTGGAAGATAAAACTTAAAAAATTTTCCAGAAAGTGACAGATTGTAGACCTAACCCTACTGTGATTCTACACTAAACTAAGAATGTGAGCAAATGAGTGTTATAATAAATGGTTGATTGGAAAGAATTTAGTAAAATGTCTACTGAGGGGAGTTTGGTTAATTTCTTTCAAAATTAAAAATGTTAAGAACTCCATTTCTATGAATTTTATCCCACAGAGAAGCTCACTTGTGTTTAAAAAGGGTTATATAAAAAGATAATAATAGTAGAAAACTGGAAATATACCAAATGTAAACACTAAATAGGAAATTGGTCAAAAATTATATTATATTCAGACAGTGGGATGCTGTGCAGCCATTTTTAAAATGAGGTTGCTATAGATGTACTCGTAGGAAATGATTTCTAAAGTATACTGGAAAAGCCACTGTGTGCATATATACTGAGAGCATATTTTTAGCAGAATGCACCAGAACTGATAATATTGATCACCTCCAATAAGGGGTAGGAGGGGCTGGTTTCTATTCTATACTCCTATTCCATTCTCAGTCATTCCTGAGAATGACTATTCAATGTGTGCCCTTTTGTATTTTTTAAATTATGTGTCAGTTTTTCAAAATTATTTTTCATCTACAGAACCAATGCTTCCATTGGTCTTTATAAAAATATTTCAATTTCCAATCAAATAAAGTCTGTAATCCTCCTTTAAACCATCCTTAATCCTTAAAGAATTTTTGGTTGTGGGCAGTGCCTGTGGCTCAGTGGGTAGGGCACCAGCCCCACATACTAAGGGTGGTGGGTTCAAACTCAGCCCCGGCCAAACTGCAACAAAAACATAGCCAGGCATTGTGGTGGGTGCCTGTGGTCCCAGCTACTCCGGAGGCTGAGGCAAGAGAATTGCCTAAGCCCAAGAGCTGGAGGTTGCTGTGAGCTGTGATACCACAGCATTCTACTGAGGGTGACAAAGTGAGATTCTGTCTTAAAAAAAAAAAGAATTTTTGGTTGAGGTGGGTCATGGTGTATGGCACACCTCTTGGGGGAGGGACACAATTACAAGAGGGATTTCATCCAACAATACAATCAGTGTAACCTAATTTTTTTTTTTTTGAGACAGAGTTCAAAAAACAGCAGCTCACAGCAATCTCCAACTCCTGGGATTAAGTGATTCTCTTGCCTCAGTCTCCCAAGTAGCTGGGGCTACAGGCAGCCACTGCAAATGCCCAGCTATTTTTTGGTTGTAGTTGTCATTGTTGTTTAGCAGGCCCAGGCCGGGCTCGAACCAGCCACCTTGGTGTATGTGGCCAGTGCCGAACCTAAACTAATTTTTGTACCCTCAATGAATCCCAAACAATAAAAAAAAGAAGAATTTTTGGTTGAGATGCCCCAAATTAGACCCTGTACTATAATAATGCTGTTGAGCTGAATATGTCCTTTTTTTTTAGAGACAGAGTCTTACTTGTTGCCCTCATTAGAGTGCTGTGATGTCACAGCTCACAGCAACCTCCAGCTCTTGGGCTTAGGTGATTCTCTTGCCTCAGCCTCCTGAGTAGCTGGGACCACAGGCGCCTGCCACAATGCCCAGCTATTTTTTTGTTGCAATTTGGCCAGGATTGGGTTTGAACCAGCCACCCCTGGTACATGGGGCCGGTGTCCTACTCACTAAGCCACAGGCACCACCCTGAATATGGCCTTTTATTATAATTGGTGGCGGTATACTTTCTTCTTTTGGGTTTTTAATTACAGTGTGATACTGACAGCTCATGGTCACATAATTTATCATAGCTGCTATGAGTGTACCTCTTTACCCCTGCTTTGACCAGGCATAGCCCCTGCTAAAAGATGGTCTCAGGTGACTGTGAACAGGTGAACATTCCTTTCCTCATCTGCAAAGGTGATGATCTAGACCAAGATCAATCTTTCTGCTCTTCCCAGGAATTTGGAATAAGGTCACTGAGACACAGTCAGTAGCCTTGTGAGCCAAACTGCAAGGTTCCGCAGTGCTCAATGTATGACAGAAAAGACACAGGCAGAGAAAGAAAGGCAGCCTCCAGAGAGAGGCAGAAGACTGATAAGAGACCGAAGCCAAATAAGAGATCATTCTTTCCAGTTTCAGACCCACTGGTTTTCTTTGCTTTTATGCCTTGGTGGTTGTCTGCCATTGCTGGGAGAATGGGGACCAAAGACCCCATTCTTGGCAAAGGAAAGCACCCCTAGAAAAAGAGGAAAACTAAAAAGTAAGCTGAGTGAGTCGGAACAAAGAAAAGTCAGCTAGTTTTCATTTAAGCTAGCCATTGCTAGCAAGCTTCTTGCCTTTTCTGAAATTCTAAGAAAGAATTTGGGGATTGTTTTCTGAAATTCTAAGAAAGAATGTTGGGGATACAGCTTACAAGCACCCTGCTGGGTCTGTGAGCACTTTGAAGAGAGTAATGGCCATAGAAAAGATTATGGCAAATCCTAGAAAAGATACATCTTCTAGGGCGTTTCCTGCCCATTAAACAGGCAAAAGCAGATACCCATCGTGGAGATTTGTATTTGCCTGGGGTAGAGACCAAGGGAGTAGCTCCAACTCTGAGATATGGGCAGAAGCACTTGTGTCCCTTATTGCAGAGGAAAATCCTCTGTGGTGGTGATAGGAGGAAAATACCTCCCTCCCACCCATCCATCAGAGGAAATTAACGCTGCTGGCGTTTTACTCTACAAAGAACTAATGGAGTTTAACACCTCCCTAGAAATCTGTGTGTGTGTCCTCAAGCAGGAGGCTCTCCCAATACAAGGCTCAGATTTCAGATTATTGAAGGCTACCCCTAAGGTTAATAATAATAACAATATTAATAATAACAATAGGAGCTGATAAGATCAGTCCGAGAAACTGCTTTGTTCCCTTCCTCATCTTACCCTCTGGGAAAATAGACTTCAATAAAATCAGAGTGGAGCAAACACTCTAGGCCATTGCCAAAATCCCACAATGGGCAACGGATCCCTGAGCTCCCACTTTTAATTCTACTCTATGTCTCTTGTCTTTCTTTAACGTTGCTTCTAACTCTGTATTTCTTTTTTTTTTTTTTTTTTTTTTGGTTTTTGACCGGGGCTAGGTTTGAACCTGCCACCTCCGGCATATGGGACCGGCGCCCTACTCCTTCAGCCACAGGCGCCTCCTTCTAACTCTGTATTTCTTCAGTCAATTGCTGCCAGTTTCCACAAGTCTCAGCAGATGCTGTTCTTAGGGTGGGACCCTGACATGCCATGGCTGTTTCTTAAGCTAGTATAAGTAGTTTTCTATTCCTTAAGCTGAAACATTTCCTATCTAGAATATCAACAATGACATGTAAACTATTTTCTTTCTTTTTTTTTTTTTTTGTAGAGACAGAGTGTCAATTTACTGCCCTCAGTAGAGTGCTATGACGTTACAGCTCACAGCAACCTCCAACTCCTGGGCTTAGGCGATTCTCTTGCCTCAGCCTCCCCAGTAGCTGGCACTACAGACGCCCGCCACAACGTCCGGCTATCTTTTTGTTACGATTTGGCTGTGGCCAGGGTTGATCCTGCCACCCTCGGTATATGGGGCTGGTGCCCTACCCACTGAGCCATAGGCACTGCCCCTGACATGTAAACTACTTTCAAGACTTCTTATTGGCCAGGTGCAGTGGCTCACATCTGTAATCCTAGCACTCTGATAGGCCCAGGTGGGTGGATTGCCTGACGTCACAGGTTTGAGACCAACCTGAACCAGAGCAAGACCCTGTCTCTAAAAAAGCTGGGGATGTGGCAGGCACCTGTAGTACCAGCTACTTGGGTGGCTGAAGCAAGAGAATCTCTAGTGCCCAAGAGTTTGAGGTTGCTGTGAGCTGTGGTGTCACAGCACTCTACCAAGGGTGACAAAGTGAGACTCTGTCTCCAAAAAAATTTTTTTAAATTAAAAAAAAGACTCCTTATTAACAACTGATCTTCTATTTATTACTTCTCAGTATTTATTTACTACTCCTCAATATTTATCCTAGTAGAAATAAAATTGTGGTGGAAGTGTGGTGATCTGGGAGTTAGTCATAATTCACCCTGTATACCACAATAAACAACTCAACCTTCTTTTTATAGATCCAGTTTCTTTTACTTGAAAATTAGAATAATATTTGCTATCTTCTTTATATCTTGATTCTGAGGGTTAAATTATATTACAAAAGCAAAAATAACTTTGAAAAATGTGTTAAAGTGTTGGGTATCTTAAGTCGTATTGTTTGTTATGTCATAGTGTTAATTTCTGAGCATTCCACTAAGTCACCAAAATTAGAGTGTTTGGTGCTAATTTGAAGTTGCAAGACCTGTATCATCTTAGCTGTCTCCATTTTTTCATTCATTTCCAAATCAGTGTCCAGGACCATCAGATCAACGTGTAGTTTGGGCTGTGTTTGCCTAGTTCTAGGTGGACACTGTCCTTAACACTTTCAGATGCCTTCCAATTGTCTGCTACACCAACTTTTGGCAAGCCCTGCCTCCCTCATGTCTCGACAGGCTTCTGGAAATTGAAGTGGGCCCACCTCACCTGGAAAGGGAATTCAGACAAACTTACCTGGGCCGCATTTAATCAACATGCTTCATTCTTTCCCTAGTTGCTCCAAACTCACCTTGCAAAATCTCACTCTCCTGCCACATCTTAGGGAGACAGCCACCCGGCAGTAAGTTTCAACACCCACCCCCACGTCAGAAAGGACAAAACTCCACTCCATCCTTCTTAAAAATATGAGCTCTCTCCTAACTTCTTTTTTTTGGATATTTATTTCAATTTGAAGTTACCTGAATACATCTATTTCCCATTATGCAGGACACCAATATGATTTTCTCAGGTTTCATACAAACCCCTAGGGACAGCCAAATGGATGCTTAGCTACAAAGGAGGTAGGTTTCAAATGAGTTACAGATTCTATTCAATTAGCCATATAAAATTTGTTATATAATCGGCATATAGAAGTCTAAGTCTAAAAATAGTATTCAAGATCTAGGACAAGAGATGGAAACAAAAAGTCAGGAAGAAGGCAGAATACTCAGGAAAAAAAATAATTCAACTGCTAGGATAATATTTGTTTTCTACAGAAAAATTTCTAACATAACCCATTGTATAGTGAGATTTAGAACATATTGAGGCTTGGCGCCTGTGGCTCAAGTGGCTAACGCGTCAGCCACATTCACCTGAGCTGGCAGGTTCGAATCCAGCCCAGGCCTGCCAAAACAACAACGATGGCTGCAACCAAAAGAACATATTGATAAGAAACGAAGTTTCCTCCCCGAGAGTCATCAGGAAGACACTAAAATTGTAGCCAATATAAAATGAGCTACAAACTTGGAAATTAACATGCTAAAAATCTTTTCTTCAAATGAAAAAGAAATGTGTTGGGTGGCACCTGTGTCTCAGAGGGTAAGGCGCCAGCCCCAGGTCCTCAGGGTGGCGGTTCAAATCCGGCCCCGGCCGGCCAAACTGCAACAAAAAAATAGCCGGGCGTTGTGGCAGGTGCCTGTGGTCCTAGCTACTCAGGAGGCTGAGGCAAGAGAATAGCCTAAACCCAAGAGCTGGAGGTTGCTGTGAGCTGTGACACCAGGGCACTCTACCGAGGGCGACAAAATAACACTCTGTCTCTAAAAAAAAAAAAGAAAGAAAGAAAAGAAAGCAAAGAGACCATTTTGGCCAAAAAATGGTCAAGTGTAGTGGCCCATGCCTATAGTCCCAGCACTTTGGGAGGCTGAGGCAGGAAGATCACTTGAGGCCAAGAGTTCTAGGCCAGTCGGGGCAAAATAGTAAGACCCAATCTCTAAAAAAAAGTAAAAAAAAAAAAAAAAAGTATACAAAAGGAGGAGTCTAGAAGAGTAATTGTCTGGATATAAACGTGGCCATGTAGGGCCAGACATGTTGGTTCGAGCCTATAATCCCAGCATTTTGGGAGGCTGAGACAGGTGGATCACTTAAGTCACGAGTTCAAGACAAGCCTGAGCAATAGTGAGACCCGTCTCTGAAAAATAGCCAGGAGTTGTGGTAGGCACCTGTAGTCTCAGCTACTAAGTAGCCTGAGGCAAGAGGATCACTTGAGACCAAGAGTATGAGGTTGTTGTAAGCTATGATGCCATAGCACTCTACTGGGGGCAAGAAAGTGAGACTGTCTCAAAAAAAAAAAAAAAAGAAAGAAAGAAAAGAAAAGAAACCAAACGAAAAAGGGGCCGTGTAGCCAAAGCAAATATTCTTTTTTTTTTTTTTTTTGAGACACTATATCACCTTCACAGCAACCTTAAACTCCTGGGCTTAAGCAATTCTCCTACCTCAGCCTCCCAATTAGCTGGGACTACAGGTGCCTGTCACAACGCCTGGCTATTTTTTGTTGCAGTTGTCATTGTTGTTTAGCTGACCTGGGCTGGGTTCAAACCCACCACCCTCACTGTATGTGGCTTATACGGTAACCACTGTGCTGCGGCCACGGATCCTAAATATTCTTAGAGTGGAAAATATCAATGTATCTAGCTCACACCAAGCAATTTCATGATGTATAACCTATTCTCAAAGTGAATCTGGCTTGGTGCCTGTGGCTCAAGTGGCTAAAGCGCCAGCCACATACACTTGAGCTGGTGGGTTTGAATCCAGCCTGGCCCACCAAACAACAATGATAGCTGCAACCAAAAATTAGTCAAGTGTTGTGGCGGGTGCCTGTGGTCCCAGCTACTTGGGAGGCAGAGGCAGGAGAATCACTTGAGCCCAGGAGTTGGAGGTTGCTGTGAACTGTGATGCCACAGCACTCTACCCAGGGTGACAGCTTGAGGCTCTGTCTCAAAAAAAAAAAAAGAAAAAAAGAATCTAACTACCAGGAATGATAGGGGGGTGGACATGGATAGAGGAGAATAAGGGGCTGTGTAGATAATCAGTCCCATTGTACAGCTATCTAATCTAATAGATTCTCATTCTGATTCATTTCTTGCTCATTTTAGGGGGGCCTTGTCAGCCTCTGAACAGCCTGGTTAGATTTCTCATCCTACAAAACCAAGAGAGAGCTAGTCCCAATACTGACCACATCCCAGGAGGCCCTTCCGAAAAGAACGAGACTCCCCTCATGTTCATTATTACATTTGGCATCTGGGCTCCCCTGTGTGCCAAAGACCATTTTTTATGTGCTTAATAGACTTTCTGGAAACCATCGTGTTGCCAGCTGGTATTGCCTTTCCATGATACTTTTCTACCTCATTAATGGATAACTTATAATAGGCCAAAAGCTCCTCGAGGAGAGGGTCTATTCAAATTTATAGTCCTTTGTTACCACTATGCCAATGCCTTGCACAGAGAAAGTTTTCATTACAGTAATTTCATTAAAAGGGTTTCATATATAATGAATAGAGATAACAATACTGAAAATGGACAAGTCACTTTACAAAGTCCTTGGATTAAAATGTCCAGAGTGGTAAATTGCAACTCCTTCCAAATCAAGGACATAGCTGACTTTGTCCAGAAAGCTTTCTCTCTTCTATTCTTTTTTTCCTTAATTCTTTTTTATTCTTCTCTTTAGAGATGAGGGTCTCACTATATGGCCCAGGCTGGACTTGGATTTCTGGCCTCAACCCATCCTCCCACCACAGCCTCCTGATTAGCAAGGACTACAAGCACACCTGGCTTATTTCCTTAATTTAGTATTTATTAGGGATAGAACAGTGTATACATTGACAAAGAAGCTGTTTTTAATGCTGTATTACACCTGTTTCTAAGACATAAACAGTTACTTTCTCTTCCCAGTTAGGTGCTAAGTTCCTTCAAGGTAGGGAACCATGCCTTCAATTTCCTTTTTTTTTTTTTTTTGTATATTCTTTACATTTATTCTTATTCTTTTGTTTATTTATTTATTTATTTTTTATTAAATCATAGCTGTGTACATCAATATGATCATGGGGCACCATACACTTGGTTCATAGACCATTTGACACATTTTCATCACATTAGTTGACATAGCCCTCCTGGCATTTTCTTAGTTACTTTCCTAAGACATTTACATTCCACATTTACCAAGCCTCACATATACCCTTGTAAGATGCACCACAGATGTGATCCTTTCAATGTCCCTCCCTCTTCCCCCCTCCCCTCTCCCTCCCCACCATACCTTCAATTTCCTCACACTATTCATATGCTATTCTGCACACAGAGTTAACTAATAGTCACCAAATGCGTTCCATGTTACCAGGTTGCTTTTAAACACTTTGTGTGGATTTAATATTAATATTTAACCCTCATGCAACGCCATGGGTTAGGTAGTAAACATAAGTAGCTAGTTCAAGGTCACACAGGTGGGAAGCAGCAACACTGAGATCTGACCCGAAGCAGTCTTGCTTGAAAGCCCATGGCCTTAACCATTCTACTTCACTGCCTCTGAGACAGAAAACATTACAATATACCTGTTTTATTGCCTCATAGACAGAAAACATTATGGTGGCTTCTTGAACAACTCGTTTAATCTAAAATGTTTGTTAAAGGCATGATTTTTGGTAAACAACAGTTGCACTATAATCAAGTAGAAGAGATTTTTCTGCTTCCTTTGTTGTATTATGTATATTCTTTAGCCCAGACATGGGGGCTCACGCCTTTAGTCCTAGCACTCTGGGAGGCTGAAGTGGGAGGATCGCTTGAGCTCAAGAGTTTGAAAACAGCCTGAACAAGAGCAAGACTTCATCTCTATTAAAAACAGAAAAAAAATAAATAGTGGGCAATGGGGCACATGCCTATAGTCCCAGCTACTCAGGAAACTGAGGCAGGAGGATTGCTTGAGCCCAGGAGTTTAGTTGATAATGCCACTGCACTCTGCCCAGGGTGACAAAATGAGATGCTGTCTCAAAAAAATAAAAATAAAAATGAAGTTATATTGCCTTACTACTACATGTGATTCTCCCTTACTACTATAATGTGATTCTGTTTTTCACGGAAATCTTACACTGCCACCAAATTATCTATAACACCATAATGTCATCACTGTTTGGTCATTCCCAACACTAGGGTATGTCTCAGAATTGCCAGTGCCAAAGTCTCTGCTGCTGCTGCCTCATACATAATAGCAACAACACCTTTACCTGAGGGAGAATCTCAGCTCTGTCCCTGATCAGATGAATGCCAGGTAAGTCAATTAAATTTTCTTAGCATCCGTTCTTTATCAGAAATGCAGTGATAATAACATGTCCCTAAGAGTGAGTTCTTATGAGTTTCAGAGATAATGCAGGTGAGGTAATTAGCACATCATCTGGCACTTAGTAGGTGCTCAATTAATAGTGGTGTTATTATTCCCTGAGAAATTCATTTAACAATTGCTGCACAAGAATAATCAACATAGAGCTATTCTTAAAGATTTGCCCTCTCACTGAGCCTACTGGTACTGTTGTTCTCTTATTCTGTTGTTAAACCTGGTCATATAATAAATCTCACAGATGTTTGTACCCCATTAGTCAGTGAAAGGAGATAGTTCCCTGGTGGAACCACATATCATTGCTTTAGCCCAGTTCCTCCAGAGAATTTACTGTCAAGAAGAGAGAACAATGATGTCATTGATTTGGGAATATTTTTTGCAAGTAAAGAATAAATTTCTCTATTCTTCTTCTAATTCAAAGTTGTTTCTAATTGTGTCTCATAGGTCCTAAATGCTCCTACCAATTCAGGGTACATTGTACAAATTGATCTTTGTCAGTGAGGAATTATTATGATTCAGGTTGTTGCAGTATCTAAAAGGAAAAAAAGACAACAGGGGATTCACACTATGATTGATACTTACTATGGTCTTTCCTTAAATCAGGCAAAGCAGAGTAAAAGAATCTTGCATTTGGAGGAAACTTAAAGAGCTCCCTATTTTCCTCCCCTCTTCTCCCTGCTCTTATATGATATTTGGATTCCTCTACAAAGAATGGCAAAATATCGCCAGACACTGTGGCTCAATCCCAGCTGTAATCCCAGGACTCTGGGAGGCTGAGGCAGGAGAATTGCCTGAGCTCAGGAGTTCGAAACCAGTCTGAGCAAACACAGACCCCATCTCTAAAAATAGCTGGGTGTCATGGCAGGTACCTGTAGTCCCAGCTACTCAGGAGGCTGAGGCAAGAGGATTGCTTGAGCCCAAGAGTCTGAGGTTGTTGTGAGCTATGATACCATGGCACTCAACCCCAGGGTGACAGAGTGAGACTATGTCTCAAAAAAAAAAAAAGGCAAAATGTCCTCCAGCCTCTGCTTCACTACTCTCATGCAGCTTAAGAAAGACAAAACTGCTACTAATTATTAATCTCTAGCTGATCAACACTGTTCATAAATTCAGACTCTTACCTTTTTTAAAAAAATTAGGCAATTTCAGTGGCATGTTGTGCCATCCAATCTATTAAATTATGTCACCATCCTCCTTTCATTAAGCAGCAACAAATATGAAGGTTAAGCTACTAAACTGGAAATGTGGAGACCCTGAAACCCGGGGTCTAGTTTGAGCTGTGTCACTAGTCCAGGCAAGTCAACCCCAGCCAGCTCCAGTCTCTTCAGCTGTGCAACACTGGCTCTCTCTGACCTGCCCAGCAGCAATCTCCCCCTCAGCAAACAGGCAGGCCGCCACTTACAAAGGATCCTGTTCCAAAAGACCACTGACGCCTGTGATACTCAGAAAATAGCTCCTGTGTAACAACATGATGAAAGATGATTGGGATCTCAGGTTTGTCTATAGCCATCTATGCCATCCATAAGGTAGTTAAATTATGATACGAGATCAAATATAAAAGGGAGGAACAAAAATTCTTCTTCCTTTTCTGGATGCAAATCAACACTAGACAAAGCTTTGAACTATGTGTTATGCACATCGGCACCCTCCCATTTCCATCCCTTTACCTCTCTTCCATCTTCTCAATGTTCTCTAAGGACCTAAAGGCTCCAATTGCAGCATCCCCTTCCAGACCTGTCGCACTCCGCAAAAGTCATTCATTTTCTCTGTCCTCTCCACTTCCACCCCACCCTTCCCCTTCTCCTCCCCCACCTCATCCCTCCTTTCTAACTCGTGTAGTCCTCACCCTGACCCCACCTGGTCTTCCACTCCCTCAGTGAAGCTGTCCTCAGCTAGATTAGGGAGAAGGAAATCTGATTTAAATGATCTGCAAAGACATAAGCTTAATAAGAGTTGACACTTCTATAGTGCTTCCTGTGGGTCTGGCACTATTTTAAGCATGCATCAACTCTTTAGATCCTCAACAACCCTGTGAGAGAGTTGCTATTATTCCTGCATTCCACAAATGAGGAAACTGAGACACAGAGCAGTTAAGTGACTTGCACAAGGTTATTGTGCTATAATCAGTGGGGGAGGTGGAATTGCATCTGGGCTATCTGCCATGGAAGCTTATGCTCTTAACAGGAACTTTTTTCGAGGGATCTGTATCTTTACAATGAAATGTTTAACCCAGCCGAACCTCTACATCCTCTACATTTTAGGCAGCATAAAAGAGAAGTGAAAAACATTTGAGTAGTGTCAGAGAAGATATTCTGGGATGGGCAGGCACCAGGCCATAGCGGAAAATGCAAATGCTTTGCAGGGCCCAAGGAGGTGATGAAAAGGAATCAATGGCAGTGTCACTATTGGTGGCTTGGATCGTATTCTTTTCTCAGAGGTACAACCCGTAGGAATGTTCTTCTCATCCACAAAAGAAAAGGCTCTTATTTTTCTCGGTTCTTTCATTCCACACTTCTGTTGGCAATTCTGATACAGATAGAGACATAAGAAATGGTTGACATTTCTCAGGATATACCTGTAAAAGAGCCAATAGAGTTGGCGCCATGATGAGTAGCCATCAGCCCTGGCTCCCAGTGTGCTGAGGCTCCCAGTGTGGCCGCTGGACAGCATGTGTCCTCTCTGGAGGGACAGCCACTTCTCACCTACAGGTGATCTTTGGCAGGCAGTCAAGCAGACAGTTTGACTCTAGGGCCTAGGCTTTTAAAAGCTATGTTATCTTGCCTGGGTTCAAGAGATACTTGGACCATGTTTTTTTTTGTTTGTTTGTTTGTTTGAGATAGAGTCTCACTATTTCGCTCTCAGTAGAGTGCTGTAGCACCACAGCTCACAGCCACCTTGGTCTATTGGGCTTAAGTGATTCTCCTGCCTCTGCCTTCCAAGTAGCTGGGACTACATGTGCCTGCCACAAGGCCTGCCTATTTTTTTGTTGCAGTTGTCATTGTGTATGTGGCTGGCACTGTAATCACTGTGCTATGGACGCCGAGCCTTGGACCACATTTTTAATGTACTTCATTGTAAATGTATACTCACTTTCAACTATATTGGTTGAATCTGTGACTAAACTAGAAAGATGTCTGTACTTACCAGGACTCCTTCAATTGCAAGTGCCACAAACCTAACTCAAATTGTCTTTAAAACACATACGCTTGGCCAGGTACAGTGGCTCATGCCTGTAACCTCAGTGCTTTGGGAGGTTCAAGACCAGCCTGGGGAAAATTGTGAGAGCCCTTACAAAAAAAAATTTTTTTTTTAATTACAGGTTAACATGAGGTTACGCAAATCGCTTTTGTAAGGTTAAAGTCCACGTTGCCATTGTGTTCTTCACCCAAGAAGTGTGCCAAATACCCATGCAATATACCCCTTGGGTGGGAACTTACCCAACCTGTCCTCCCCCTACCATTTGAATTTTATTTTAGTTTTTCTCTCATGTGAGCATGTATTTGTTAATCCTCTGGTTTCCAGTTGGAGCTGAGTACATGTGAAGCTTATTTTTCCATTCTTGCGATATTTTGCTTAGAAGAATATCCTCCACGGCCATCCGGGTTGTTACAAAAAGATACAAAATCTCCCCATCTTTTTATGGTTGAAAAGTATTTCATAGTACATATATACCACAATATATACCACAATACCACATATACCACAATTTATCAATCCATTCATGTGCTAAAGGGTACTTGGGTTATTTTCACATCTTTGCAATTTTGAGTTGTGCTGCTATAAACATTGAAACGCAAATGTCCTTATGGTAAAATGTCTTTTTTTCTTTTGGGTAGATGCCTAGTAATGGAATTGCAGGATCAAATGATAGGTCTACTTTTAGGTCTTTGCGGACTCTCCATACTTCTCTCTGTAGAGGCTGGACTAGTTAGCAGTCCCAACAACAGTGGGTGAGTGTTCCCTTCTCTCCACACCCACGCTAGCATCTGTTGTTTTGGGAACTTGTGATGTGGGCCATTCTCACTGGAGTTAGGTGATATCTCAAAGTGGTTTTGATTTGCATTTCTCCAGTGACTAAGAACAATGAGCAGGTTTTCATGTGTGTGTTGGCTATTCATCTGTCCTCACTCGGAAAGTTTCTGCTCATGTCTCACGGCCAGTTTTTAATAGGGTGTTTGCTCTTTTCTCATTCTGGTTATTAGTCCTTTGTCAGATGTGTAGAATGCAGGTATCTTCTCTCCTCCTGAAGTTTGTCTCTTTGCTTTGTTGATCATGTCCTTAGCTGAGCAGAAACTTTTTAACTTGAATAGGTCCCATTTATTTATTTTAGTTGTTGCTGTGATTGCCTTAGGCAATAAGAGTAAGAGTTTTCCTAGCACTTTCTTCTAGGGTTTTTATAGTTTCAAGTCTTAGATTTAAATCTTTTATCCAGCATGAGTTAATTTTTGTAAGTGGTGAGAGAGTCCAGCTTTTTACAGGTGGCTAACCAATTCTCTCAGCCCGATTTATTAAAGAGGAATTCTTTCCCCCAGCATATGCTTTTATTTGCTTTGTCAAAAGCAAAAATGTTTTAAAAATTAGTTGGGTATGGTGGCTGCTTATAGTCCCAGCTATTTTGGAGGCTGAGGCAGGAGGATGGCTTGACCCAAATAGTTTGAAGCTGCAGTGAGGTATGATTTGAACCACTGCATTTCAGAGTAAGATCTTGTCTCAAAACAAAAACAAAAAACCACACATAACAAAAACAACACACACACACATACACACACACACACTGGGTACAAAGACACAATGTCAGACATGAACTAAATCTGGGGAGCTAAGCAATATAATCAGGCCCCCTCCTTCCCTTTCTCAGATCTTACTCTGTCAATATGTTTACTTCATCTATTTCTACAGATGAGCAGATAGCACCCCACATACACTTCCTTCCAGCCCATAAATCTCAAAATAAGAATAAGCTTCCACCCTAGTGTTGCTGGACCAAAGAATCTGTCCACCTGTCACCCAAGCCAATCAACGGAGAAGCAGATGAGAGATCAGCAATTTCACTTTTATTTATAGAAAAGCCAGCAATTCTGGAGAAT